>NW_006408944.1:247442-248870 GCF_000296735.1 Chrysochloris asiatica | reverse complement strand
CATGGTGACACTGTACAGAGTTTCTGATATAGAGAGAGTTAATTATTTAAACTTCCCATATTTTACTTGCAAGTGTTTCATTTACTTTCTGAGTTTTATTTGTATTTCAAAGGTATCTTCTACTTCATTTTATCTATTGTTGTTAAGTGTCATTGAGTTCATTCCAACTCATAGCACTCCTGTATAAGTTTTCAGAGGAGTAGCTGGTGGGTTTGAACCTCTGAAATTCATGCTAGTATTCCAATGCTTATCTTTAGTGCCATCTGTAAGTAATATAGATAAAATGAGTGATCCATGATCTATAGGATAATGTGTTATTGTTAAGTGCCATCAAGTCAGTTCTGACAAAAAGACACCATGAATAGGGTTTCTGAGGAGCAGCTGGTGCATTTAAGCCACCAACCATGCAGTTAGTAGTATAGTAATTACCCTACAGTGACACACCATGACTTCTATAGGTTAATAGATACTTGAAAGTTGAGTAGAAATAATCTTTAGTATAATTACTTTGCCTGAGAAATAGGAAAATGGATATGAGAATATAAACCAGGAAAGATATTCAAAAACAAAAACAAAAACAAAAAAAAACTTCTTCACAAAAGCATATATAAATTAATTAAGAATGCAAATTTAAAGAAGAGAGGGCATATGCACAAGAATACCCACACTTGCAGATAATACCCACTTGACCTGGATTCAATGACTGGATGATCAGAGCTCAACTAGAAGAAGAAAGAAAAGGAAAAAAAGAGTAATCTGATACAATTTGATGAACTTGACATACACCTATGGTTGCAGTTGCTCAAAAGAAGGAACAAATCTTTACAGCAAGGATCATTCACATCCTCTCCATACACAGAGTAGAGAGGGATGGGCAACTTGGACATTTGCTACAAAGTCAAGAAGTGACTGGCTTACAAGCTTTCAAGAGTGAACCTAGATGCAGAGGGCATGGAGGAAGCTAGAATCTCCACTGAGTAGTATCCAATCTGTCTAGGCAGGGCTGATGAAATAAAATGCAGACATGTCTCTTGTGATACAATAGTGAATAATTGTTATCAGGACTGATTGTGAGGGTGGGAAATGTAAAGGTTGATGTTTTGTAGCAAGGAGTGGAGTGATTAACTTTTCAGCCTAGGAGCGGAGGTCCCTGAGACCATCAGGGGAGGAGAGCAGAGAGTGGGACCCTACCCAAGGAAGCAGTGATGCCTGATATGGAGGCAGAGACGGTGACGTGGAGAGATGGAGCAGCTGGGGACTTTAGACACAGAAATGGAGAGGGCCTGTGTGCTGATGACCCAGGGGCAGGCTTGTAATGTATATACCCTTTGGTTGGTTACTGATGCATGGAAGGAATTGTAACCATGGCAATGAAATGATATACGATAGGATGAATGTAAAATTAATGTTCTCCCATGTAAACTATCA
>NW_006408944.1:245767-246482 GCF_000296735.1 Chrysochloris asiatica | reverse complement strand
CATGTAAACTATCACATAATTCACAATAAAACATTAAATAATAATAAAAAGAATGCAATTTTTTTTACATTTTATCAGCAATTTAATTTAAAAACTGACCAAGAAAGTAGGTTTTTATGAAATGCTTGTCTCTTCATTGACTTTTCATTGAAAGAAAGTCTATTGAATAGTTTTCATGCAATTAATCTGCTAATTTATTTTCATTGGAATATGTCCTAGGACCAGTTCACTGTTTTTTTTTTTTTTTTTTTAACACTTCTGCTCCACATTATGCCAATGTAAGCAAGAGAGCTGGTAGCTATCCTTGTTAGAATATACAAAGGCTGTGTTAAATGTTTGTTGGATCATTACAAAAATATTTGAGGAAATATAGAAATTCAGAAAATAAACCAAAGTTTTATATGAGAAACTGCAGAATTTAAAATGAGGTGTTTGAAAACATATTCTTCCTTAGTAGTAAAATTTGTCACTATTAAAAGGGAAATGCAGCTAAAATTAACGGGGGAGAAAGATAAAACCAGATGGCACAGATGTTTTATTCACTCTATAATCCTACCTCCAAAGAAGAATAATACAAAATATTTTTCTTCAATATTTCAGTTGATTGGAGCATGAAAGTGTTAAGATGATATAAAATTTGTAAATACATAAAATGTTAATTTTATACATAATCCTTACTATGATTGTCATTGTTTTATACATTTTGGAAATTCAT
>NW_006408944.1:239940-243893 GCF_000296735.1 Chrysochloris asiatica | reverse complement strand
GTTGCCAGCACTCAGTCTTTCTCATTCCATAAGATGGCAACTCTTTTTATCTCTCCAGTTTGCCTACTCTTCTGTATTCCTACCTACTAACTTTATTGACCCATTTATCATTTTTAACCAGAACATAAGAACTGTTGCTAGAATGACACCTCAATCTTCAATCTCTACTCTTTCCAATCCTTCCTCCTCTGCCCATATTATTCTAAAACTCATATTTGATCTAACCAGTCTGTTGTTTAAAATTTTGACTGATTTAGTAGAGATTTTCTCACTATGCTCTGTAGGGCTCCACAGCAGTAATTTAGATGTTTGAAAACATAAAGACTTAAAAAATAAGCAAATATTTCACCAGAAAGTAATCTGCTATTCTCCTTAAGTTGCTTTGTAAAAATAATAATGTATTTTCTAACATAAGTATATAAATTTTCTCAAGGAACTAATTCAATTGTGGTTAGTGCATGTTATATATGAGTTATTCCTAGGTATTATCAACAAAATGTTTTGGGGAAATGATATATTACTCTAAAATGATGATCCACTAGAGATGACTTATCTGTAGTATTTTCTTCTCTTTAGAGTATTATATCATTTCCCCAAAACACTTTGTTTATAATATCTAGAAATAACTCATATATGAATTTCTTGTTAGGAGTTTCAGAAAGACAACATAGGAAAAGAAGTTACAAAATTGAGGATCAACATACTGAAAGGTGAAATACTACTATTATATATTTTATATTGTCATCACCATGTTCTTGTCTTTTTCAAATGCTCCAATGACTTAAACTTCCTTGATGTTTAGGACAGTATCCAATTTACCTTTGGAAGCTAATATTTTTGAGTCGACAGAAGAATGTATTTTCAAACTGGCAAATCTGGTTTTAAATGTGAAGTCATCTATACATTAGATATAAGATACTTTACAAGCTATTTAATTATCAGTTTTCTGCTTCTTAAACTCAATATATTAATAGCTTAAGGATTCTTATGAAAATTAAATGAAGTATTTCAAGTTCCTAGCACAGGAAATGTCCATAATAGACAATCAGCAAATGGTTGGTTTTTAAAGTAGGCATTTGGCAGGTAATTAGCTTATTTGATTTTTCTTAGTAACTTCTCATTGCTAATTAAATTATTTATATTTAGCACATACTGAAAGGGTCTAGGGGAAAAAGGACTGAGTCTGTGTAATTACAAAAGGTACAAGAAAGAATCTAAATAAATGTTGAAAAGACTCAGGATAACTATGTGTAATCGCTTGTGTACAATAATGGAAATTTCCTAGGTAAAGCCTGTCAAAATATTACCAACTGAAAATGTTTTCTCCCACATCCTTGGAATCTTAAGAGTTATAAATTCATCTGAATCCCTCCTCTTCAGTTAAACCCACGAGTACAGATTTAAGCAAGATTGCTGTCTTGAGGCTCTGAGAATTCATGAAATGTTTGTATATTAAGAGTAATCAAATTGAAAGGGTTTTCTCTAAGAAACTAGTTATCAAAAGCAAATCTCATATTTAAAAATAATGATTTCTTTAAAAAAAACTAATACATTTGCAATATAGAATTTTAAACTTGTCTTATGGATCCATTACACTACTTTATCAATATGGTGTAATATATGTTCTAAATCCTTCTATATGGAAATTAACTATACACCTCAAAAAAAAAAAAAAATTAAATAGCATTTTTGAAGTTATTCATAGTTTAACTTCCCACCACAACCACTTACAAAATGTGTGACCTTTGACAGCTGATTAAATGCTATTTGTTTCAAGTTTCTCATATGTAAAATTGAATTAATAATGTTATTAAACTCATGAAGATCAAATGAATAAATGCAGATTTATAACAAGGATTTCCATATAAAAACCAAGCTAAAATCAAGCAGTTGGCCTTGAAAATGATCCTAACTCATGATACCCCGTGTAACAAAGAAGACTTCTTCATAGCATTTTCCTGCTGATACCTGGGCCATTCTTCTGCATTGTTTCTTGACGGCTATGAACTGTCAACTTGTAAGTCAATAATGTAGTGCCTTCCAAATACTCATAAAATTCTCAAGAAATCTCTCTCTTTATCACAAAAACACACACATATAACCAGGTTATCTGGCTTTTTAATGAAGTTTTACAGATAGATTTTTTTGAAACTTTTTTATTGTGAATTGAGTAAAGGTTTTCAGACCAGATATCAGTTTTACAAGCCACAAATCAAACACTATTTCATCTCTATGACTGCAAACTCTATCATCTAACAACAGTTATTCCAGATCCTCCCTGTGGTTCTTATTCCCATTCCCCACCTTCCCAATCCATATGAACTGTGTCCTTAAGTAAATGTTGTCCTTTCGACCTTGAATGGTTGGTCATTCCATGGTGAGCATACCTTACTAGTGTTGTTGCCCCTCTATACACATATCTACTGCTTGGCTGAAAACTGGGCCAGAGGGTGAGTTCCATTCCAGACATGAAATATGATTGAATACTATCGTCTCATGTTCCTCCAGAATTTACTGACCAATAATCCTGTTTTTTTTTTGTTATACTTTTGAATTTTGTTTCATATTTTCTCTCACTTTAAGACCTTCTGATAAGATCACATCCAGAGAAATTGGTTGTGGTAGTGAGATTATTTAATTCTTTTTGTCTCAAGGACATGTAGACTGATGTTCAAGTATTCCAGTAGTCTATTGGATTAATTCGTTTCAAGAAGTTTCAGGTTTCAGATGAGCTTTCAGACTAAGACAGACTATGAAGAAGAATACATCAGAATATTTAGTGACTGAAAAAAAAATTATGAATAGCAGTGGAACACTAAAAGATAACACCCGAATATTGAATATTGAGACATAATAGAGAACACTGGAATATTGTCAGATACAGTGATGGAAAATGAGCCATTTATATTGGAAGATACTTGAAATAAAACTGGGAAGAGCTGTCTCCTCAAAGTAGGGTTGACTATGATGATGTGAATAGAGTAAAGATTTGGGGACCTTCATTTGCTGATGGGACACAACTCAAAATGAGGAGAAACAGCTGTAAGAATGCACTAATATTTGGGAAGTGAAATGTAAGAACTATGAAACTAGAAATATTTGAATTTGTAAAAAATGAAAAAGAACCCATAAACATCAATATCCTAGGAACTAAGGAGCCAAAAAAACTGGTATTGATCATTTTGAATCTGAAAACCACATGATTTACTAAGCTGGAAATAACAAATTGAAAACACATGGTGGTGTATTCATCAACAAAAATAATAGTTCAAGAACTATCTTGAAGTGCAATGCTGTCTATAATATGATAATATCCTGGCACCTAAAAGGAAGATGTCAAAACAATTATAATTCAAATTTTGCAGTAACTAATAAAGCCAATGATGATATAATTGAGGAATTATACTAAATTTCACAATCTGAAATGGATGAAACAGGTAATCAAGGTGAACTGATAATTACTGGAGATTGGAATTCAAAGGTTGGAAATACAGAGGAAGGCATTAGAAAACATGGCCTTGGTGATAAAAAAGATGTTGGAGATCTAGTAACAGAAACTAACAAGACAGAATATGCTCATTACAAATACATTTTTTAACAACATAAATGATGGTTATACACATGAACCTCACAGGAGAGAATATGCAGAAAACAAATTGCCTACATAAGTGGAGATGGCAGAAAAGTGCCATAGTATCAGCCAAAACAAAGTCAGGAGTATAATGTTGAACAGACCATCAATTGCTCGTATGCAAATTCAGACTGAAGCTAAAGAAAATTAAAACAAGTCCACAGAGCTAAAATATAGCCTTGAACATGTCCCACCTGAATTTAGAGATCATCTCTAGAACAAATTTGATGAACTAGAAACAAACGGTACCATTGGATGTCATCAAGAATATCTTGCAGGAAGAAAGCAAAAGATCATTAAGATGACAAGAAAGAATAAAAAG
>NW_006408944.1:239180-239840 GCF_000296735.1 Chrysochloris asiatica | reverse complement strand
GGAAGAGACAGTCTCTTTAACAAATGGTGCTGGCAGAACTGGAAAGCGATATGTAAAAGACTGAAACAAGACCTTTGCCTCACACCCTATACAAAGATGAGCTCAACATGGATTAAAGACCTAAATATGAATCCTAAAATTAGGAAGATCTTCAATGAAAAAATAGGGATGAATGTGAGGGCACTAATTCAGAGAATATTCAGACTGCCACACATTTTGAAAAATACGCAAACAAAAATAGACAAAATAGATGAGTGGGACATACTAAAAGTTAAAAACTTGTGTGCATCAAAAGATTTCACCAAGAGAGTAAAAAGGGAACCCCCTGACTGGGAAAAAATATTTTGCAACGACATATCGGATAAGGGACTCATCTCTAAAATATATAAGAAATTACTACACATCTACAAATCAAGACAAATAACCCAATAAAAAAATGGGCTCAGAATATGAACAGACAACTCACCAGGGAGGAGATCTGGGCAGCCAACAAACGTGAAGAAATTGTTCACAATCACTAGCCATTAGAGAGATGCAAATCAAAACAACAATGAGATATTATCTCACACCAGTAATAACAGCAAAGATCAAAAAAGTTGAGGACAATACATTCTGGCGGGGATGTGGAGAGACTGGGACACTCCTGCATTGCTGGTGGGA
>NW_006408944.1:236256-238806 GCF_000296735.1 Chrysochloris asiatica | reverse complement strand
CTGCATTGCTGGTGGGACTGCAAAATGGTCCAACCTCTCTGGAAAGCAATATGGCGCTTCCTCAGAAGCTTGAAAATAGAAATACCATTTGATCCAGCAATTCCTCTACTTGGTATTTACCCACAAGAAAAAAGAGCCACAATCCGAGAAGATACATGCCCACCAATGTTCATAGCAGCACTATATAGCAAAAAGATGGAGACAGCCAAAGTGCCCATCAATTGAAGAATGGATAAACAAGCTGTGGCACCTACACACAATGGAGTATTATGCTACCTTGAAAAATAGCAAAAAGCTGCACGCCACTTCCTAACATGGATGAACCTTAGGACATTATGTTGAATGAAATTAGTCAGTCACAAAAGGAAAAATACTGCATAAGACCACTACTGTAAAAGACTAAGAAAAAGAACCCATACTAATCCATTAAAGTGGATTCTTAGCTGCTTGCTAGGACGTAGGGGTAGGGTCAGGGGTGGGAGGGGAAGGTGGAGCACAGAGCAGGGAATAGACACAGGATAATTTGGGTATTGGGGAGGGGGGCAATATACAAGTAGGGAGAGGGGAATGGAAGAACAATGCAGACGGGAGAACAATTAGACAGGTATGAATGGGCTAAATGGGACAGAGGTAAAAAATGATGTAGGTACAACTTCAGAACAGGGCTCTGGGATACAGAGACGGAGACATGGTTGGAATGGAGAAAAGGGGGGAATAAGGTTAAGATGCTTGGCTGTCACTTGAACCTTGGTTATCCATGCATTATATTATAAAACAGACACTGGAGGGGGAGAGAAAAGAATAGCCAAAAATATCACCATAGAAAATCTTGTAAGTCTATCTTCTGCCTATAACTGGTTGGAATACCTAAAATGGGGCTATAATGTGTCCAGTGAAGGAGGTTTCCTGAGGAGCCTCTGCATTAAATACAGACCTTCAGAGATGGGAAATTTTCCACTTAAAAGGACAAGCAGACCAGCCTGGATTAGCTAGAAAACCAGAAGATACTTCTTGAAAGAAAGACCTACAGGAAAAATACAAAACAATAAGGGCAGTCTGACTGTTACCACAAGAACAAGTAAGTTGTTTGCCAGGAGACATCAAGGCAAGTGGTCGGGTCCTCTCAGTGCAAATCCTCTTCCAAAACTAAGACACAATGGAAATACATGCTCTTATTGGCGACCACACATATCACCCATAAGGGGAAGTGACCAAAGAACATCAATGAAGTGGCGAGCTTAGCCCTACATCGTTCAGCAGAATACTGTGAATCCGGGTGGAGACCTGGTGGCCCAGCAGTGAGGCAAGACCTGTGGACTCATGGGCTCAGAGTCAATGACACAGCCACAGAGGACTAGAATGGAGAGCGAAGTGGCCAGCTGATAAGAGGGGGCAGACAGAACACCCACACTTGCAGATGATACCCACTTGTCCTGGCTTCAATGACTGGATGAACAGAGCTCAACCCGAAGAAGAAAGAAGAGGGAAAAAAGCGTCATCTAATACAATTTGATAAACTTGACCTACACCTATAAATGCAGTAGCTCAAAAGAGGAAATAAATCCCTCCACACAAAGGGTAGACAGGGATGGGCAACTTGGACATTGGCTACCCAAAATGGGAGGAGGGATACAAAGGTAAGAAGTGACTGGCTTACAAGCTTTCAAGAGGGAACCTAGATCCAAAGTTTGTGGAGGAAGGTAGAGTCTCCAGTGAATAGTATCCAGCCTGTCCAAGAAGGGCTGATGAAATGAAATGCAGATGGATCTCTTGTGATGCAATAGTGAGCAATTGTTATCAGGACTGATTGTGAGGGTTGGAAATGTAAAGGTGGACATTTTATAGCAAGGAGGGGAGTGATTAACTTTTCAGGCTAGGACCAGAAAGCCCTGGGATCATCAATGGAGAAGAGCGGAGAGCGGGACCCTGCCCAGAGAAACAGTGAGGCCTGAGATGGAGGCAGAAAAGATGACTTGAAGAGATGGAGTGGCTGGGAACTTGAGAATTGAACTACATTCTCTTCAGTCCTAAGACTAGATGAACCAGATGTGCCTGACTACCAATACTGACTAATCTAATCAGGGACATAAAAGTCAAGGTAAAATGGAAGAAAAATGTAGAAAGAAAAAAAATGTCGTTGCAAAAGATTTTTTCCTAGTCTGTGGGTTCCCTTTTTACTCTCTTGGTGAAGTCTTTTGAAGTCGTTTAAAAGGCCAGACCTACCAATTAAAAGAAGCTAGAAGAACACCTAAAAAGTATCATCTTAACATAACTTTTGAACATGAAATTAAGCTTTCTCTGCTGGTCACCCTTCAGCCAATTAATTTTAGTTTACAAATAAAAAATACTATTGTAATAATTAAGGAGCTCTGGTAGCGTAGTGGTTACGAATTGGGCTGCGAACATTAAGGTCAGTGGTTCGAAACTACCAGCTGCTCCGTGGGAGAAAGATCAGGCTTTCTACTCCCATAAAGATTTACACCCTCGGAAACCCTGTACAGGGTCACTATGGGTCGAAACCGACTCGACGGCACTTAACAACAACAACAT
>NW_006408944.1:235315-236156 GCF_000296735.1 Chrysochloris asiatica | reverse complement strand
TGTTTGGTAAGGTGGAGAGTCAGAGAAGGAAAGAAAGACCCCCAACGAGATTGATTGACAAAGTGGCAGCATCAATGGGCTCAAATGTGGCAACAATTGTGAGGTTAGCCAGTCCCAGGCAGTGTTTGTTTCGTTCTGTTGCACATAAAGTCTCTATGAGTTGGTACTGACTGACTCAGTGGCACCTAATAACAACAAAAACAAATGGAGACAAGACTGAAGTTGTCAATTTACATAGATTTACAATCAATGATAAAAAAAACAACAATAAAAAAGTCAAATGACACATTGAATTAGGTGGTTTTGTGGCATAAAACTTCATAAAGTGTCAAAGAGCAAAGATGTATGTTTGATGACTAAGGTATCACTCATCCAAACCATGATATTTACAATTATGTCATATGTAAGTGAAAGTTGGACAGTGAATAAGAAAGACTGATGGGAATCAATGCATTTGAATATAGAAAGTACCATGAACTGCCAGAAGAATAAAGAAAATCTATTTGGAAAAAATATAGACAGAATGCTCCTTAGTTGTAAGTTGTACTGAGGAAGTGAATATGGCAGCTTTTTTTCCCTTGTACTTTGGACATGTTTTCAAGAGGAAAGCATCCTTGGAGCAGGACATCATGCTGGAAAAATGGAGGGTCAGTGAAAAATGGGAAGGTACTCAGTGAACTGGATTTACACATTGGCAGCAACAATAGAATCAAACATAATTGTGAGGATAGCACAGGACAGTATGGCACCTAAAATAACAAATGACAATGTAAGGTTCATTAACAGTTTTGTACTCTACCTAATTCCACTCCTATGCTTGATAAATTGTAAGTTGCACTGA
>NW_006408944.1:233439-235158 GCF_000296735.1 Chrysochloris asiatica | reverse complement strand
CATTTAAACATTTAAACAACCAACTAAAGGTCATATTCTGCAAGCCTGCCTCTTGGCTACCAGTACACAGCTCTTCTCTTTCCATGAGTCTGGAGTCCTCAGTTGGTATATTTCTCCATGTCATCTTCTCTGTTTCCAACTCTGGTGTTCCTGTATCTCTGGATAAGGTCCCACATTCTGTTCATGCTCTTCTCCCTTGATGGTCCTAGGGTCATTGTTCCTGGACTGTAAGATTAACTACTTCCCTTCTGTATGTTACAAAATGCCTTCCTTTACAGTTGGAACAATGGCAATCTATCATGATAACAATGATTCACTATTGAGACACAAGAGTCTTATCCCCATCTCCTTTCACCAGACCTGTCTAGACTTGATGAAAACTATTCAGTGGGGAGTCAACCTTCCTCCACACATGGGGAAACTAAACTCCCTCTTGAAAATATATGTCAGTTACTTCATGTCTTTATTGCCCCTCTCCCTGCACCCCAACTCCCATTTTTGGTAGCCAGTGTCTAAGTTGCCTGTCCCTACCAATCCTGTGTACAGAGTGGATAGGATTGATCTTTGATGTGAAGATTTCTTCCCTCTCAATTGGTATTTTGAGCTACTATCTCCATAAGAATAAATACTCTGGTAGTGCAGTAGTTATGAATCAGGCTGCTAACCTCAGGGTCAGCAGTTTGAAACTAACACCTGTTCCATGCGAGAAAGATGAGGCTTTCTGCTCCCATCAAGATTTACAGCCTTGAAAACCCTGTACAGGGTCACTACAAGTTAGAACTGACTCCACAGCATGTAACAACAACAACAACCATAAGTATAGGTCAAGTTCCTCCAATTGTAGCAATTTACACTTGTTTCCTTTATCAATTTTTTTATTATTATTATTCCTCTAGTCGAGTTCTGATCATCAAGCTATTGAAGCTAGTTTGGATGGGTATTATCTGCAAGTTTGAGTGTTCTTGTGTGTCTCCCCTCACTTCATATCAGCTGGATGCTTCACTCTCAGTTATAGCCCTCCATATGTCCTTGTCCATGGGCTCAGGAGTACCCAGGTCTCACCATACTTCAGACCAACCAGCACTTCCTCTTCTCTTTCTCATCTCCAGGTTGATAGAAATCTATGAAACATGGTTAAATTAACCTCATATCTTGAAGAAAAAGCTATAGTTAAAAAAAGCTATAGGCTTCCAGTTCTGCATGACAGCCAGGAAAGTCAGGTAGGGGAGGGCTCTGGTGAGAAAAGAGGGAGATCTCACAAAGGAAACGTTCATATACCAGACCCATGGCTTTTAAACTATCATAAGATCTGGTATTTCAGTCTCTTGAACTCGCATTTTTGAGAAATTGCGCTTCTAAGGAAAAAGAAAGGCATTTTGGGACTCCCCTGTGGGACCACGGGTTGCTCCTGTGACTGCAGAGATTAGAGGGCGGGGCTAAGGCCAGCCCATTAGGAGAGCAGCTTTTCCAGCAGGAGGAAGAAAGAGGGTCCCTGGAAATAAAGGGAGCCACAAGGGACGATATAGCTCCCCCTCAAAACCTCCCTGCCCTGGCTTGATATCTCAGTAACAATCAGGCAGGGCAGCTCACCCATGCACAGAGAGAGGGAGAAAGGCAGCAGCTTTTTTATGTCATCCACCATCCCCCATCCCTGCATCTAGGCCCCCTGCCCCTACTCCTAGCTAGCAGCAGGGATAATCCAGCCGCTGCCCTGGCAGG
>NW_006408944.1:221276-224859 GCF_000296735.1 Chrysochloris asiatica | reverse complement strand
ACTTATTCCCATGGGGATGAAACTTAACGCAGTCATAGTTAACTTTATGATGAGTGGCTGTGAGCAGTGAATCAATTGAAGGAATGTTTCATTGGGGGTGTGACCTGCTTCCAATATAATGGACACACAGAAAAGCCTCTCTCTCTCTCTTCTGCTGGGGACCTGGGGACTCTACAATTGTAAGCCATTTCCTTGATATTAAGCTTTTCTTTATATATATACATATATATATTTCACTGGTTTTGTTTCTCTAGGAAACTCAGCCTAAGACAACCACCCATGAGTAATGTGCTCATTCAAGCAATGAACTAAATGAGACCATACGGTCAACATTTACTAAAAAACAAACGTGAGAAGGAAAGAAGGGGAAGGGAAGCTAGATCAACTGAAACAGAACAAACAGAATGGAAATAATGACAATGCAGATGCATTGCAAAATTGTAACCAACAGCACAGAAGAATCTGTAAAAGAATTATTAAAGGGAGGACTGATTTGCTGTGTACACTTTCACCTAAAACATAATAAAATATTATTCTTAAAAATGTGATGTGCTGGAGTCATGTGGAGTATGATTCCTGGATTTTTTCAACTTCTTTGATGAATAAAAGAATTGCTAACAGTTGTGAAAAATACCAAAATGCAACTAACATGTAGCCATGAAGAATACTTTGAATATACTTGACTCTAAGGAAAATGGTACAATTCATGTAGAAATTCCCCTTCTTTTTCTTTTTTGTGAGTTTTCCCCATCTCAAGAAATTGTAGTATTGGTGTTACCCTGTCCAGATGAAAGAAGAGTGATGAAAATCAAAGACGCATGGAGACAATTAGGCCAATGGAATGACTACTGGACCATATAAGCATCAATCTCCATGACCCTAAGACCGGAAGAACTGGATGGTGTCTTACTACAACTGAAGGGGATCACATTAGAAGATCCTGGATAGAGTGGTTACAAATGTGGAACAAAACTCAAAATCATAAAAATGACCAGGCTTACTGGATAGAGACTGTACAACCCCTAAGACAACGAAGGGGCCCAAGTCATCCTTAATCAAGACTATACCTGAACTCACCCTTTGTTCACAACTGTTGGGAATTCTTTGGATTATTGAGGAGATTGGGATAATCCAAGAATCATATTCCACATGACTCTAGCACATTACATTTTAATCCAAACAATAGACAGGTCTACTGAGAAAATTGTAATCAATGAGATGAAACAAAATGTTTATGCATTGTTGAGTGTAAAACTGATGATCTGTTCTGCAAACCTTCATCCAATTCAGAATAAAAAGTTAAAAAAACAAAGCAAAACAAAAAAAGCTATAGTCAGAAAAACATTTTCAAGTAGGAGTTGTCACACAGAGTGATCTTAGAGGCAGGACTTAAATTTTCTTGAGATTCCCTCTCAAAATGAGAACACAATCCAAAACTGGTAGCATTTTCTTATAGGAGCGTACTAAGTTCTGCCAAACACATTTAATAAGATTGTGTGAAGAATGAATATAGCCAAGGTTCCCAGAAAATATGTTTTTTTTTTTTGTTTGTTTGTTTGTTTTTCTATGATATGTATTTTTCAGGCTAAAAAAAATACACTTAATGAAAAAAATTACTTACAATACAAAACCCTAAAACTATAACTTAAAATGTAAACAAGGTTAATTTGCATGTTGTTGTTGTTAGGTGCCCCCAAGTCACCAAAAGATCCTACGTAGAGCAGAATTAAAGTTTCTGGCCCTGTGCTACTGTTGAGCTCATTGTTACAACCACTATGTCAGCGCAACTCACTGAAGTTCTTGCTATTTTTTTCCTAACCCTTCACTTTGCCAAGCATGATGTACTTTCCTGGGACTGACTCTTGCTTTAACATCTCCAAAATACATGAGACAAAATCTCACCATCCTAACATCTGTGGAACATTCTGGATATAGTCCTTTCTAGACAGATTTGCTAGTTCTTCTTGCAGTCCATGGTAATTTCAATATTCTTCATCAACACCAGAATTCAAATCCATTAATTTTTCTCCCCAGTCTACCTTATTCATTGTCCAGTTTTCACAAGAATATGAAGCAACTGAAAATATCATGACTTGGATCAAGCACACTTTAGTCCTCAAAATAACACCTTTCCTTTTTTATGCTATCAACAGTCTTTTGGCAGATGCATCCAATCCCATACTTTGTTTGATTTCTTGACTGCATCCATGAGTATTGATTGTGGATCAAAGTAAAATGAAATACTTGACAATTTTAATCTTTTCTTCCTTTATCATGATATTGCCTATCAGCACAGTTTTGAAGATTTTTCTTTTATTTACACTGAATTGTAATCAATAATGAAGGCTGTACTATTTTATCTACATCAGCAAGTGTTTCAAGTATTCTTTTCAACAAAGATTCAAGGTTGTGTCATCTGCATATCATGAATTATTAATGAGCTTGTCTCTAAACCTGATACCACGTTATTCTATGTATAACCTAGCATCTGGGGTTATTAGCTCAGTAGGCAGATTGAATGTATATGATAAAAAGATACAACCCAAACGTAAGCTTTCCTTGTTTTAAAACATTAACTACCCCATTGTTCTGTTCTAATGACTATCTCTTTGTCCATGTGCAGGCTCCACATGAGTATAATTAAGTATTTTGCAATTCTCTTTCTTCACAAGGTTATCAATAGTTTGTTATGATCTGCAAAGTCAAATGCCTTAGCATCATCAATAAAGAGGAAGTAAATATATTTTCTGGTATTGTCTGCTTTCAGCCAAGATCCTTCTGACATAAGCAATGATATATATTTCCTTACAAGTCCTCTTCAGAATCTAATTGAACTTTTGGCAACTTCCTGTCCAGGTACTGCTTCAATCATTTAAAAATTCTCTTCAGCAAACATTTTCCTTGCATATATTAAGTATTGTTGTTGTTGTTCAGTGTCATTAGAGTTGGTTCCGACCCATAGCCACCCTGTATATTGTTTAATAATGTCTTCAGTTTGTTTGGTGACTTCTCTTTGGATGGGTGACAGATATAGATTTCTTCCAGTCAGTTGACCATGAAACTGTCTTCCAAATTTCTTGACATAGAGTAGTGAGCACTTCCAACACTGCACCAGTGTGTTGAAACATTACAAATAGTATTCCATGAATTCCTGGATTCATGCTTTTGCCCATGCTTTAAATTCTGTTTTGAATTCTTGCTTCACCATGCTGCTTCTTGAAATGGCTTAACACTAGCCATTTCTTTTTGGTAGAGTGACACTGGGAATCCATTTATCTTCTTATGATGCTCCCTGCATTGTTCAATATGTTGCCCATACAGAATATTAATATTGCAAGTCAAAGTTTGAATTCTTCTTCAGAACTTTCAGCTTGAGAAATGCTGAGCATGTTTTCTTTATTGATTTTCTAATTTCGGAAATTTGCACATTTCATTGCCTTCTACTTTGTCTTCACAACCTACCTTTGGAAATTTTCTATTCTGCTCTTTTATTTCATCATGGTAGACATGGGGATAATAAAGCAAGTTTACAGAGTTGTTCAAATTCAAAAAGATCAAAAAGGAAGAAAATAAGAGTTACAAA
>NW_006408944.1:218973-221176 GCF_000296735.1 Chrysochloris asiatica | reverse complement strand
ATTCCAGGATAAACAGAATTTGAGAGATTTTATCAAAACCAACCCAGCACTTCAAAACATCCTAAAGGGAGTACTGTGGACAGAGAACCAACAAGAACAGACAAAAAACAGAGATTGACAAGTATGACAACACCACCTGGAACACAGCCAACAGATAGCAAAATCCAGAAAAGAACGAGACTACAACGGCAAACTCAAAAGAACGGGGAGATCAACTGAAGCCCCAAAACATATCAATGTCAAAGAAGGGACAAACACAGCAATGGAATCCCAGGTGGTAAGGATGCCAGATAAATTACAGGTTACAACGGAGTATCCTAAATGCAGACACGAGTTAGTAGACTACAAGGTAACCCCAAAGAAAGTTAATAAACCATAACATATCATAAAAATGAATTCCCAAGCAGAACAAGTGAACAGAGAAACTAGGAGGAAACCGATCAGAAACAACTGAAAGGACATAAAGTCAACACAAGAAAGAAAGCAGAACCAAAGAATGAACAGCACTGCCAAAAAAGTAACATAATGACAGCAATCAATTCATACTTATTGATAATTACATTGAATGTCAATGGATTGAATGCACCAGTGAAGAGACAGAGTGGCAGAATGGATAAGAAAATAAGATCCATCAATATGCTGCCTGCAAAAGACACACTTTACACATAAAGACAAAAACAGACTAAAAGTTAAAGGATGGAAAAAATTTACCAAGCCAACTGCAACAACAGACAAGCAGGAGTCATGATACTAATCTCTGACAAAGTAAATTTTAAGATAAGAACCAGCATAAGAGACAAAGGACACTATCTCATGATCAAAGGGTCAAACGAGCAAGACAATATAACTATAATAAACATATATGCTCCCAACGAAAGAGCGCCAAGATGTATGAAGCAAACCTTAATGGAACTGGAGAAAGAAATAGATAAATCCACAATTATAGTGGGAGATTTCAAGACACCACTCTCGAAAAGGATAAAACAACCAGAAAGAAACTCGACAATGCGACAGAGGAACTTAACAACACAATCAACTGATTGAACTCATAGATGTATACAGAGCATTCTATCCAACAATGGCACAATACACATTCTTCTCCAGTGAGCATGGAACATTTTCCAGAATTGACCATGTGTTAGGTCACAAAGCAAGTCTCCATAAATTCACAACCATCAAAATTTTACAGAGCATCTTCTCAGACCATAATGCTATAAAACTAGAAAACAATAAGAAGGTCAAAACAATAAAGTAGAATACATGGAAAATGAACAACAACCTGATGAAAAGTGACTGGGTAAAAGAAGAAATTAAACGTGAATTCACAAAGTTCCTGGAAACAAACAAGAATGAAAACATATCAAAATCTTTGGGACATGGTGAAAGCAGTCCTGAGAGGACAATTTATTGTGATAAATGCACACATCTAAAAAGAGGAAAGAACCAAAATCAACACATTAACACAGCATCTTCAACAATTAAAAGAAGACTAGCAGATGGAACCTACAGTCACCAAAAGAAGGGAAATAATAAAGAGCAGAAATAAATGAGATGGAAAACTGAAAAATTATAGAAAGAATCAAGACAAGAAACTGTTTCTTTGAAAGGATTAATAAAATTGACAAACCATTGACAAAACTAACTAAAGAAAAGAGGGAGAGGACACAAATAAATTGCATTAGAAACCACACAGTGGAAGTCACAACAGAACCAAACAAAATAAAAAAGATAATAACAGAATACTATGAAGAGCTGAACTCCAACAAATTCAAAAATTTGGATGAGATGGATACATTTCTAGAAAAACACGACCTACCTAAAGGAGCTCTGGTAGTGTAGTGGTTACAAATCAGGCTTCGAGCCACAAGGTCAGTAGTTCGAAACTAGCAGCTGTTCTGCCGGAGAAAGATGAGACTTTCTGCTCCTGTAAATATTTATAGCCTCAGAAACCCTGTACAGGGTTGCTATGAGTCAGAACTGACTCCACGGCACATAACAACAACAACCTACACTTACTCAGACTGAAGTAGAAAATTTGAACAAACCCAAAACAAAAGAAGAAATTGAGCAGGTCATAAAAAAACTCCCAATCAACAAAAACCCAGGCCCACATGGCTTCACGGCTGAGTTCTACCAAATATTCAGAGAAGAACTGTCACCAATTCTACTCAAATTATTCCAGAACATAGAAGAGGATGGAAAA
>NW_006408944.1:215007-218873 GCF_000296735.1 Chrysochloris asiatica | reverse complement strand
TATAGTTGTTGTTAAGTGCCATCGAGTCAGTTCCGACACATAGGGACCCTATATAGGGTTTCTCAGGAGCAGCTGTGAGCTTGAACTACTGACCTTGCAGTTCAAACAGCTTTTCAGTCTGGCACATTAACCCACAGTGCCTCACCAGGGCTCCTAGTTGCTGCTAAATGCTGTAGAATAAGTTGTGACTCATAGCAACCCTGTATAGTGTGCCCAAGTAGATGTGTTAGCAATACACGTATCTGTGTATGTATAAGGGTGTGTGATGTGTGTGTGTGTGTTGGAGGTATGAGGTGGGCTATTAGCCACATGGTTATATGAAGAATAACAGAAAAAGAATAATAAATATATTATTTTAGATAGAAGTAAGAACTCTGTTTAAAAGAAAAATGATAAGGAAATGTGCATTTGTTAGCTTTGCTGCAATAAAAATGAACACAAAACATGACTCTGTTATTGCATGGTTCTAATTCACATGTTTGTTTATTCTGGGATATAGGCTGAACTTGCAACCTCTGCTTGAGGTTTTTCTCTTGAAATTTATGGAAACAGCTTGTTCTTATTATTGTTAAGTGAAGTCAAATTGATTACAACACATAGTGATCCTGTATAGGGTTTCTGAAGTTGTAAATATCTACAAGAGCATAAAGCCTAATCTTTCTTCCACAAAGCATCTTGGGGGCTTGAACCACCAATCTTAGGATTAGTCTAGTGCTTAGCTTGCAGAGTCACAGAACTTCATTTGAACAGCGAAGTCTTGTTATGACTTATGATGCTTTTAAACTTGATGTCTTTAAAGTTTCAGCCTATAAATGGCATACCACCCTTTCCATTAATATTCCCTTAGCCAAAGCTAGGCTGCAATGAGATTGGAAAATATATTAATGGGGAAGTAATGAATATAAAATGACAATATGCAGAGAAGTTCTCTTACTGTAAGCGGACCAATTATTGTTCAGTAATCATCTCATAATAAAACATAAGTGAAATTTTCAGGTGAAACAAGACATGTGTGATGTAAACTACAATATTATTAGGGCATAAAGAAATTCCAAGTGTCATGAAACAACAAGGCATAGCTGAAGGTTAAAGTATTGACATATACAAAGTTTGTAAAATCACAATGAATGTATAGAGCAGAAAGAGAGATGAAAGAAATCAAAGATTATGAAGTTGGATAAGGAGTATAAGAAATACATTAGAAAGATATTTGGTATCAAGTTAGTTAACAAGACTTATTTGTAGATAATAGATTAAAGTAATCCCACAATATGAATATATTTAATTTTAAAATAACATGAATTTTTAGGAAAACATACTGTGAAAAAATATAGTTGAAGAGACAGGAATAGTCAAACATGGAAAATGCGAATGACACCATTCAAATGTATAATTAGCAAATACACATTTCCAAATGTGATACCTTTCTCCAGAGACTGGTCACTCCTTATAATATGTCCAAAATATGAGAGAGGAAGTCTCACCATCCTGGCTTCCAATGATCATTCTGGTTTACTTCTTCAAATACAGATGTTTGTTCATTTCACAGTCCATGGTACTTTTCATATTCTTCTCCAACACCATAACACAAATTCATAAGTTCTTCTACAGTCTCCTTTATTCACTTTCCTATTTTCACATGTATATGAGACTACTGAAAATACCATGACATGGTTCAGGTGTACTTTAATCCTCAAATGGACATCTTTGCTCTTGAACAGGTCTTGTGCAGTAGATATCCCTAATGCTATGTATTTGATTTCTTGACTGCTGTGTCCAAGAGTGTTGATTGTGGACCAAAACAAAATGAAGTATTTGACAGCATCAATCATGTCTCTATCTGATGATATTCATTGACCCAGTAGTGATGAGTTTTGTTTTCTTTACATTGAAGTGCATACATAAGGCTGTGGTCTTTTATGTTTATCAGTATTTAAGTCCTCTTCATTTTTGGTATGCAAGATTTTATCATATGCATATCACAGGTTGTTAATGATTCTGCCTCCAGTCCTGATGCCATGTTCTTCTTTATATAATTGAGTTTTCAGAGTATATACTCAGCATACAGATTAAATAAATATGATGAAAGAATAC
The DNA here is from genome assembly GCF_000296735.1 of Chrysochloris asiatica. Taxonomy (NCBI): domain Eukaryota; kingdom Metazoa; phylum Chordata; class Mammalia; order Afrosoricida; family Chrysochloridae; genus Chrysochloris; species Chrysochloris asiatica. The sequence goes on along the minus strand of NW_006408944.1, from coordinate 216,779 downwards.
AACACTGGTGCATATATTTCCTGATTTTTAAACCATTTAATGTTCACTTGTTCTGTTCAAATGACTGCCTTGTGGTCTAGGTACAAGTTCCTCATGAGAACACTTAAATGCTTTGGGATGCATATACTCCACAATGTGGCCCAAAGCTTTTCATGATACACTCAGTCAAAAACCTTTGAATACAAACAAAAAATTAATTTTACCAGGAAGATATATATGGGAACCCCTTGGATGACTGTTATCATGAAAACAGAGAATTATAATTGAAGGATTTAGTCATTATACCAAGATAAGTAAAAATCATTAGTATAAAGTCATAGAAATCTTTTTTAAGCAAAAGTATGGAAATATGAATGTAATATTTCTAAGCATCCACCCCTCATCCAGGTTACTGTCATTCTTGAAGCCATGATACTTGTATTTTAAATATGAATAGTGTCACCCATGGTAGAAAGGTTTCAGCTGAGTTTCCAGATGAAGACAGAATAGGAAGAAGGAAAGAGAGACTGGTCTCAAATATTTTGTCACTGAAAACCTTATTAAAAGAAGTGGAAGTGAAGTTAGTCAGCACCATAATACTGAATATTGAAACATGATGAAGAACACCAGAATAGTGACAGAAGATGAGCCCCTCAGGTAGGAAGGCACTCAAAATGCAACTGAGGAAGAACTGCCTCCTCAAAATTGATTTGACTATAATGATGCAAATGGAGTAAAGCCCTAGGGCTCTTCTTTGATGATGGGGAACAACTCAAAATTAAGAGAAACAGCTGTAACATCTATTAATATCAGAATATGGAATATACAAAATATGAATCTAGGAAAATTGGAAATTGTCAAAAAGAAAATGGAATGCATAAGTATCAATATCCTAGGAATGGACTGGTATTGGCCATTTTGAAACTGATAATCAAATGATTTACTATACCAGGAATGACAAATTGAAGAGAAATGTTGTCACATTCATCATGAAAAAGAATGTATCAAAATCTTTCTTGAAATACAGCAATTTTTGTAATAGGATAATATCCATATGCCTACAATGAAGAACACAGAAATGGCTACAATCATACATTGACAGACAACTTCCAGAGGTTCAAGATGGATTCAGAAGAGGCCATGGAATGAGGCATATCATTGCTGATGTCCGATGGATCTTGGCTGAAAGAAGAGAATATCAGAAAGATGTTTACCTGTGCTTTACTGACTACACAAAGACTTTTGATCATGTGGATCATGACAAACTGTGGACAACACTGTGAAGTATGAGTATTCCGTAACACTTAATTGTGCCTTTGAGAAATCTGTACATGGACCAAGAAGCAGTTGTTTGAACAGAACATGGGAACACTGAATGTTTTGAAATTAAGAAAGGTGTGCGACAAGGTTGTATTCTTGCATCATACTTATTCAACCTGTATTCTGAGCAAATCATCCAAGAAGCTGGATTATATGAAGAAGAGAGTGACATCAGAACTGGAGGAATACTCATTAACAACCTGCGATATGCATATGATACAACCTTGCTTGCTGAAAGTGAAGAGGACTTAAAACATTTACTGATGAAGATCAAAGAGCACAGCCTTTGATATGGATTATATCTCAATGTAAAGAAAACAAAAATCCTCACCACTGTACCAATAAAAAGCCTTTTTATCAACAGAGAAATTGATAATTGCCAAGGACTTCATTCTTCTTGGACCAACTATCAACACTCATGGAAGCAGCAGTCAAGAAATCAAATGACATATTGCATTAGGCAAATGTACTGC
>NW_006408944.1:214243-214907 GCF_000296735.1 Chrysochloris asiatica | reverse complement strand
TAAAGGCATCCAAATTGGCAAAGAGGAAGTAAAACTCTCCCTATTTGCAGACGATATGATCCTATACATAGAAGACCCCAAAGACTCAGTAAAGAAACTATTAGACCTCATCAAAAGATTCAGCACAGTGGCAGGGTATAAGATTAACATACAAAAATCAATTGGATTTCTCTATAGCAACAGCAATAGCAATGAAAAGGACATTAAGAAAGCAATACCATTTAAAATAGCCACACAAAGGATGACATACTTAGTAATAAACATAACCAGAGAAACAAAGCACTTAGACAAAGAAAATTACAAAGCACTACTACAAGAAACAAAAAAGAGACCTACAGAAGTGGAAGAACATACCATGCTCCTGGATAGGAAGACTCAACATCTTGAAAATGTCAATACTACCCAGAGCAATTTACACATACAATGCAATCCCTATCCAGATTCCAATAACATTCTTCAAAGAGATGGAAAAGACAATTAGTTATTTTATATGGAAAGGAAAGAGACCCAGGAGAAGCAACGCACTGCTTAAAAGGAAGAACAAGGTTGGAGGTCTCTCACTCCCTGATTTCAAACTTTACTTCATGGCTACAGGGTTCAAAACAGCCTGGTACTGGTACAATGAAAGATACATTGATCAATGGAATAGAATCGAGAATCCAGA
>NW_006408944.1:206283-213494 GCF_000296735.1 Chrysochloris asiatica | reverse complement strand
ACTTCATTCTTCTTGGACCAACTATCAACACTCATGGAAGCAGCAGTCAAGAAATCAAATGACATATTGCATTAGGCAAATGTACTGCACAAGACCTTTTTTTAAAAGTGTTGAAGAGCAAATATGTCAGCTTGAGAGCTAAGGTGTGCCTGACCCAAACCATGGTATTTTCAAGAAACTCAATACATGAGAAAGCTGGACAATGAAAAAGGAAGACCGTAGAAGAATTTATGCTTTTGAGTTATGGTATTGGAGGAGAATATTTAAAGTGCCATGGGCTACCAAAAGAATCAATAGATCCATTTTGGAAGAAGTGAATCCAGAATGCTCCTTGAAGACCAAGATGGCCAAATTACGTCTCTCATACATACTTCAGACACATTGTCAGGAGGGACCAGTCACTGGAGATGGAAATCATGTTTAGTAAGGTGGAGGGTCAGAGAAAAAGCGCAAGACCCCCAACGAGATGGATTGTCCAAGTGGCAGCATCGATGGACTCAAGCGTGGCAACAGTAGTTAGGTTGTCCCAGTTCTGCTGTGTATAGGGTCACTATGGGTCGGTACTGACACGATGGCACCTAACAACAACAACAACAATGAAGAACAGTTAATAGCACTATTATTTAAATTTGTGCCTCAACCACTAAAGTCAGTGATGACGAAATTGAAGAACTCAACCAACTTCTTCAATCTGAAATTTATCAAACAAGCTATCAAGAAGTATAGATAATTGCTGGTGATTGGAATGCAGAACTTAGAAATAAAGAAGAAAGATCAATAGTTGTAAAATATGGACTTGGTGATAGAAATGCTAAAGACCTCATGATGGAATTTTGCAAGACCAACAACTTTTTCAGATACCTTTTGTAACAACATGAAAGGAGATACTACACATGGACCCTATAAAATAGAATAAATAGAAGCCAAATTGACTACATCTGTGGAAAGAAATGGTGGAAAATCTCCATATCATCAGCCAAAAAATGCCAGGTAGAGAGTTTAGAACAGATCACCAATTGTTCATATACAAGTTTAGGCTGAAGCTGAAAAAAATTAAAACAAGTCCACAAGAGACAAAATATGACCTTGAAGATGACCCACCTGAATTTAGAGAGCATCTGAAGAAAATATTTGATACAAAAGACTTTAAAGAGCAAAGACCAGAATATTTGTTAGATAACATCAAGAACATCATACAGGAAAAAATTTTTTAAAAATCATTAAAAAGACAAGAAAGAAGGAAAAGACCAAAATGGATATCAGAAGATGCTCTGAACCTCGCTCTTCAAAGTAGAGATGTTAAACCAAATGGAAGAAATGATTAGGTAAAAAAATGCTGAGCAGATAGTTCCAAAGTTTGGGTGGTGAAGACAAAGTAAAATATTATAATGAAATGTGTAAAGACCTGGAGTTAGAAAACCCAAAGTGGTAGGGGGGAAACACTCAGCATTTCTCAAGCTGAGGTAATTGAAAAAAACAATCAAGCCTCAACTTGCAATATTGAATGATTCTATTGTCAAAGTATTAAATGATACAGAAAGCATCAAAAGAAGATTTTGATGCTTCAAAAGAAGGTAGGAATGCACAATCTGACTACCAAAAAGTAATGGTTGATGTTCAGCCATTTGATCAGGTAGTATATGATCAAGAGCCTATAATATTGGAGGAAGAAGTTCAAGGTGCACTGAAGGCATTGGTAATTGATGAAATACTTACTGAAATTTTTCAACAAACTGATGCAGTACTGAAGGCACTCACTTAGCTATGCCAAGATATTTGGAAGACATCTACCTGGCCAACTGACAGGAAGAGATCCATATTTGTGCCATTCCAGAGAGGAGACCCAACAAAATGTGGAAATCATAGCACAATATCATTAATATTACATGCAAATAAAATTTTGATAAAGGTAATACAAAAATGGCAGTAACCATACATTGACAGAGAACTCCCAAAAGCCTCAGAAGAGGACAAGAAATAATAAGGGCTATTGTTGCTGAAGTCAGATGGATCTTGACTGAAAGCAGAAAATACTAGAAATATGTTTACCTGTGTTTTATTGACTGAACAAAGACTTTGATTGTGTTGATTATGACAAGCTATGGGAAACATTGCAGAGAAAATATTCAGGAACATTTAATTATGTTCATGATGACCCTATACATAGACAAAGAGACAGTTGTTCAAACGAAACAAGGAAATACTGAATGATTTAAAATTAGGAATGGTGTGTGCCAGAGTTGTATTTTCCAACATACTCATTTAATCTTTATGATGAGCAAATAATCTGAGAAGCTAGATTATATGAAGAAAACCATGGCATCAGGATTGGAGGAAGACTCATTAACAACAGGCAATAGGTAGATGATACAACCATGCTTGCTGAAACAGTTAACATGTCCTTCTGAGCTGGCCTCTCTTTCTTGAATTTAATTGGTCTCACAGATCCTTTCTGAAGTGACTGTTTTGAAAAAGTCTTGATTTTGAAGATACCCTAATGAAAATAAAATATGTGCTTTACTGTGAAAAATTGTCTGCTGCCATCCACTGTTTCCAGAAAAATGGTTAAGAACATTTCTTGGTGTAAACTTGTACAAGTGTGAACTGTAACTGTAGTAACAATTCTTTTTCTTAAAAAAAGCTTTTATTGTGAATTGAGTGATAATCTCCCCAAATTTCAGATCAACTAGCCCTTATTTTTATCGCTCTCATCTTGGTCGACAGGAGTTTATGGAACATGATCAAACTCAGCCCATGTCTTCATTATTGCATTTCCCACATTTGTACTCATAAGTAGACCAAAGTGGTCACAGTGAGATTGCATGCCTGCTCATGTGTTCCCTTGGAATTTCAGTCTTGGAAGGGGGTTGTCTGTAACAATACTTTTTGACTTACCCTCATATGTGTGCTATTTTAAAAAAAAATGTTATAAATACTTGATACTTGCAATTTAATATTTGCTGTTGTTATTATTAAGTGCTGTGGAGTCGGTTCCGACTCATAGCGACCTTGTACAGGGTTTCAGAGGCTGTAAATCTTTACAGGAGCAGAAAGCCTCATCTTTCTCCCACAGAACAGCTGGTAGCTTGGAACTCCTGACCATGAGATTAGCAGCCCAATTCGTATAGCCATTAGTAAAAATGGTTACTTATTGAATTTGGTGTATTCTGATTTAATTCTGTTATGCTATTAATTCTATTATGCTATATTTTTAAACACTAATTACTGAAGACTATAAGAGTTATGTGTTTATATCAAGGACTCTTTACATGAATACACCATAATGAATTCCAAAAGAAACTCTGAAATTTGCTATTCACTGTATAGTACCTAAAATAAATGCAGGAAATGATGAATAAGAGATCTGAAAAGATTTTAAAGAGTGCCTTTAGAAGACAAACTATTACAATGGAATATGCAAAGACCTGTTGTTTGAACACACTTGTGTTTCTCAAATTAAAAAAAAAAAAAAATGTAGAAACTATTCAAGCCTCAAGTTGCAAAATGTCAATGACACTGAAAGCAGCAAACGAAGATGGAAGAAGTATACAGAATAACCAAAAAGAACTGATCAATGATCACCCATTTAAGGAGGTGATATACGATTAAGAACGTATAGTAATTACACTCCTGTCCACCTTGAGATAAGAGAAAGAAGAAGAAGGGCTGGTTGTTATGAAGTTTGAGGAGACATTTGAACTCCTGAGCCCATAGACACTGACCTAGCTAGCCACTGGGGACTAGGGGTGGAGAGTGAAGCTGATATGAAGTTGGGGAAAATGTGCAGGAATGTCCAAACTTGCAGCTAGTACTCATTTGACCTAGCTTGGATGGCTTGATGATCAGAACTCAACTAGAGGAAGATAAAGAAGTTTGATACAGAATACAAGTGTAAATTGCTACAATTTGACCAACTTGATCTATACTTATGGATGCATTAACTCAAAATACCAGCGGAGAGGGAACTAGTCTCCACATCAAGGATCAAGCATATGCCCCTCTATACACAGGGTGAATAGGGACGGGCAACTTAGACATTGACTGCCTAAAATTGGGGGCTATCAAGGCATGAAGTGGCTGGCTTACAAGTAGTTTTAGAGTGTAGGGAAGGTAGACTCCCCATAAATAGTTTTTATGTTTTCTAGATGGGTCTGATGAAAGGAGAAGAGGCTAGGATTATTTTCATTCAGTAGTGAGAAATTGTTATCATGATTAATTGCAATTGTCACAACTGTAAAGTTAGAAGTTCTATAATATAAAAGGGGGAATAGTTAATCTTACATCCCAGGAACAGAGAAAAGAGCATGAGGGAAACATGCGATTCTAACCAGAGAAGCAGAGACACCAATGATGGCAGAGCTGATGGCATGGAGTAATAGAGCAACTGAGGACACTGGACTCATGGAAAGAGAAAGGCTGTGTGCTGCTGGGCAGGAGGATGACTTGAGAAATGCACCCTTTGGTTTTTAAAATAATTATATATTCCTGACACTTTTTTTGTACATCCCCCCAAAAAAAAAAAAAAACAAACAACAACAACAACAACAACAACAAAAAAAAACCACTGAGGGAATGGAAGCAAATACTGTTAAACAGTTAAATGATGATGCATGGAAGGGACTGTAATCATTGCAGTGAAAGAAACTATGATAGGATGAGTTCAGAATTGATGTTCTCCCATTAAACTATCCCTCAGTTCACAATAAAAGCTTAAAAAAAAAAATAAAAAGACATTTGCAAGGGAAAAAAGGAGACTGAACTCACTAAATTATCATACTAAAGAAGAACTGCAAAGGCATGGCTGGGAAACATAAGAGAACAAATATAAAATGAGACCAAAAATATTACTTGTATCAAAAACTAGTATCACAACTATAATGAACTTAGCACTGAGAATGAGAGCTCACAGTACTTAAAATATTGTCATTTAATAGGTAGAGTCATTTAGAAACCAAAAGAACTAGTACCAGTACCAATTGCCACCAAGTCGGCTCCAATTCATGGTAATCTCTATATACATCAGAGTAGAACCGTTCTCCATAGAGTTTCCAATGGCTGATTTTCAGATGTCCTTTCTTCTGAGGTGCTTTGGCCTTTCAGTGCACTGTGATCTTCAACATTTCAGCTAACAACTGAGCACATTAATTTACTTGCACCATCCAGGGACTACAAGACCAAATTTTTTGTTTTGTTTTGTTTTGTTGTATTGTAATAAAATCATGTTGCTGTTGTTAGGCGCCATCAAGTCAGTACTGACTCATAGTGACCCTATGCACAACAGAACGAAACACTGCCTGGTCCTGGGCCATCCTCACTGTTGTGTGCTAGGCTTGAACCCATTGATGTGACACTTTGTCAATCCATCTCACTGGGGGTCTTCCTCTTTTTCTCTGACCTTACCTTACCAAACATGACATACTTCTCCATCAACTGATCCCTTCTGACAATATGTCCAATGTATGAAAGACAAAGTTTGGTCATCCTGGCCTCCAAGGAGCACTCTGGCTGCACGTCTTCCAGCACAGATATGTTTGTTCTTTTGTGAGACCATGGTATTTTCAATATTCTCCAATATCATAACTGAAATGCATCAATTCTTCTAAGATCTCCCTTATTTACTGTCCAGCTTTCGTGTTCATATGAAGATACTGAAATTATCATGACTTAGGTCAGGTTCACTTAGCCCTCAAGCTGACATATTTGCTCTTCAACACTTTAAAAATGTCTTGTGCAGCAGATTTGCATAGTGCAATATGTCCTTTGATGTCTTGACTGCTGCTTCCAGAATGTGGATGGTTGATTCTAAAAGAATGAAGTCTTTGACAACTTCAGTCTTTTTTCTGTTTTTAAGAATGTTGTTTATTGGTCCAGGTATGAAGATTTTTGTTTTCTTTACACTGAGATGCAAACCATACAAAAGGCTGTAGTCTTTGATCTTCATAAGTAAGTAATTTTTTACTGATTGGAAGAAATCTGTATGTATTTGTGTTCATTCCAAATCAGGTGATCCAATGGAATGCAAAAATCATCGCACAATATCTTTGATATTCCATGTGAGTAAAGTTTTACTAAAGTAAAGGAGTAAAGGAGCTCTGGTAGCATAGTGGTTACAAATTGGACTGTGGACCTTAAGGTCATCAGTTCAAAACTACCAGCTCTTTGTTCCGCAGAAGAAAGATGAGGCTTTCTGCTCCCATAAAGATTTACCGCCTAAGGAATCCTGTACAGGGTTGCTATGAGTCAGAACCAAATCCACGGCATATAACAACAACAACAACAAAGTTTTACTAAAGGTAATACAGAAATGTTTGCAAGCATATATTGACAGAGAATTTCCAGAGGTTCAAGCTGAATTCAGAAGAGGATGTGGAACAAGAGATATCATTGCTGATGTTCAATGGATCTTGATTAAAATCAGAGAATACAAGAAAGATGTTTACCTGTACTTTATTGACTATGCAAAACCTTTCAAATGTGTGGATCATGACATGTTATGGACAACATTGAGAAGTATGAGTATTCCTGAACACTTAATTGTTCTTATGAGGAATCTGTACCTAGACCAAGAGGCAGGTGTTCAAACAGAACGTGGGAACACGGAATGGTTATAATTAAGAAAGGTGTGAGACAGGGTTATATTCTTTCACCATACTTATTCAACCTGTATGCTGAGCAAATAATTCAAGAATCTGGGAAATAAGAAGAAAACTGTGGCATCAGGATTGGATGAAGACCCATAAACAACCTTCAATATGCAGATGGTACAACCTTGCTTGCTGAAAGTGAAGATGACTTAAAATACTGATGAAAATCAAAGAGCACAGCCTTTGGTATGGATTGCATCTCAATGTAAAGAAAACAAAAATAAAATAATAAGCTACCATTATTTAACTGCACTCACCATGTTGTGCAACCATCACCATTAGCCATTTCCAAATGTTTTCAGCAACTCAAACAGAAACCCTATACTCATTATTGTTGTTGTTGTTAGGTGCAATCGAATGTTTACCTACCCATAGCGACCTTATGCACAGCAGAACGAAACACTGCCTGATCCTGGGCCAACCTTGCTATTGTGGCCATGCTTGAGTCCATTGATGCTGCTACTTGGCCAGTTCATCTCGTTGGGGGTCTCCTTCTTTTTCTCTGACCCTCCACCTTACCAAACACGATATTCTTCTCCAGAGACTGGTCCCTCCTGACAATATGTC
>NW_006408944.1:205479-206018 GCF_000296735.1 Chrysochloris asiatica | reverse complement strand
TCAAGCTGATATCTTTGCTCTTCAACAATTTAAACAGGTCTTGTGGTCATTATGACCACATATATTTTAAAACTAGTCTTGCAAAGGGCCTATGAAAGATAATGGAAAACATGGAGGATTGTTTTTATCAGAAATCAGTGACATTAATTAGGAGACCAAGGATGGGGTTTGTATGCAAACTGTACCACCTAACACCAAAATGAATGTCTATAAAATTTTGGAGCAGTGTTTCAGAAAAAGTTTATTATTTTTAAATAAAATTATCAATGTTTTAAAAGAAAAACTTATTGGTATCATGTGATATACTTGGATAGCAGAATCATATGCTTAGTTTTTCAACTCTACCATGTCATAGTTTGTATGGATTAGAGTTTAGACATATGTATTAGAAATCAATAGAGATTAAAAATAAACAAATAATTGTTATTTCTAGATAAACTAATAAGTATTAAATGTTAGCTGAGCAAATATAAGTAGAATTAACTTTTTTTTTTAATTATTGAATGTAATAGCAAAAATATTTCCATTTTGAAATAGCA
>NW_006408944.1:200201-201995 GCF_000296735.1 Chrysochloris asiatica | reverse complement strand
GAATTGATGCCTTTGAGTTATGGTGTTGGAGGAGAATCTTAAAAGTGCCATGGGCTGCCAAAAGGGCCAATAGTTCCGTTTTGGAGGAAGTACAGCCAGAGTGCTCCTTGGAGGCCAAGATAGCCAAACTTCATCTCTCATACTTTGGACGTATTGTTAGGAGGGACCAGTCGCTGGAGAAGGATATCATGTTTGGTAAGGTGGAGGGTCAGAGAAAAAGAGGAAGACCCCCAATGTGATGGATTGGCAAAGTGGCCGCATTGATGGACTCAGTTGTGGCAACAATAGCGAGGTTGGCCCAGGATCGGGCAGTGTTTCATTTTGCTGTGCATAAGGTCAGTATGGGTCGGTACCAACTCTATGGCACCTAACAACCACAACAACTTATGCGATTGTGCTATGTCCTCATTCATCATTCAGTTATTCATCTCTCATGCATTTACTTGATGGTTAATCTATGTCATATATTGAAAGTTTTGATATAAACAAGATCAGTAATAAATATTTAGTGCAACACAATTTCAAATCATATTAGCATGTTAAAATAAAAAAAATATTTATTATATAAGGAAATAAGGAGGGGTTATCTATCTACAAATATTGAGTCCTCTAGTATGTTCAAGGACTCCTGGTATGGCACTGTAGAATCAGCAGTGGACTGTGAACCACAAGATCAGAAACTCAAACCCACCAGCTGCTCCTTGGAAACCCTGGACAGGATCACTGTGAGTTGGAACAACAAATGTGTTCAAATGTATATTAAAGTGTAATATGTTGGATAACATAATGAAATATTTTGAATTATTCTTTACAAAAACACACTCTATGAAATTTTCCTGTATTTGACATATAGGATGTTTCTTCTTCATTGTTGTTATTAGTGTGGTGTTGACCCTGTATCGTTTATTCCTCTTTGTTGTTACTGTTGTTGAGTATCGTCAAGTCAGTTCTGACTCATAGTGACCCAGTATAGGGTTATGAAGAGTGGCTGGTGAGCTTGAACCACGACCTTGCAGTTCAAATCAACTATGCAGTCCAATGCATCAGACCATAGCACCACACCAGGAACCTTCATTGTTGTTGTTGTTGTTAGGTGCTATTGATTCAGTACTGATTCATAGTAAAACTATGCACGACAGAGCAAAACACTATCCGGTCCTGAGCAAACCTCACAATTGTTTCCACGCTTGAGCCTATTGATGCTACCAATTTGCCAATCCATTTTGCTGGGGGTCTTCCTCTTTTTCTCTGACCCTCCACCTTACCAAACATGATATCCTTCTCCAGCGACTGGTCCCTCCTAACAATATATCCAAAGCATGAGAGAAAAAGTTTGGCCATCTTAGCCTCCAAGGAGCACTCTCTCAGCCCTTCTTTCAACACAGATCTGTTAGTTCTTTTGACAGCCCATGGCACTTTAAATATCCTCCTCCAACACCATAATTAATTCTTGCATCAATTCTTCTACAGTCTTCTTTATTCACTATCCAGCTTTTGCATGCATATGAGGTTATTAAAAATATCATGGGTTGGGTCAAGCACACCTTTGTCCTGAAGATGACATCTTTTCTCTTCAACACTTTTAAAAGGTCTTGTTCAGCATTTGCCTAAGGCAATGTGTCCTTTGACTTCTTGACTGCTGTTTCCATGAGTGTTGATAGTTGATCCAAGAAGAATGAAGTCCTTGACAACATCAATCTTTTCTCCATTATATAAAAATGTTGTTTATTGATCCAGTGGTGAGGATTTTTGTTTTCTTTACATTGAGATGTAATCCATACTGAAGGCTGTGCT
>NW_006408944.1:196963-199926 GCF_000296735.1 Chrysochloris asiatica | reverse complement strand
CAATAAAGCACAGGTAAACATCTTCCTGGTATTCTCTGCTTTCAGCTAAGATCCATCAGACATCCTCAATGATACCCCTCATTCCACATCCTCTTCTGAATCTGACTTGAACCTCTGGAAGTTCTCTGTCAATGCATGCTTGCAGACGTTTCTGTATTACTTTTAGTAAAACTTTATTAACATGGGATATCATTAGTTTCTAAGAAATAAAAAAAATAACCATCAGCTCAACAAATATTTAAATTAACTATAAATTATTTTCCTGAGTGTAAATAAGATTTTCCTACCAATGAGGTTTTTGATTTGCCATGTGCATTTGAAAGATATTATAACATTGATATCATTAGATATTTTAAGAAATAGAATATAGGAAATACAGCTTATGTGAAATACACTATATAGGAGGTAGATATGCATGTTATTTCTCAAGGTTATTTTTACTCTCTATGTTTGGCAGATGCATTTGTAATACCCTATAACTTTAAAAAGTGCTGGTACAAGATTTTCCCAGGTCACAATTCCATCATCAAAAGTAAATGGCCACTGTCTAAAGAGTTGCAACTACAGCAGAGACATTGAAATTTGTTATAAATGTCCGGCAGTTTCCATTCCAACTTCCACCATATGAAAGGATTACTGCTGTGCCATTTAAAGAAAAAAAAAAAAACTTTTATCTTGCATTAACTTTTTTCATGATTAGTGGACCTTTAATCAAGTGGGATAGAAATACCAACTATGCAAACTATTGAATACTGAAAAGGTCACAGCATTGCAACACACTCCAATAATTTACTGCCTCCTAATACTTACTCTAAAATGCTAACATTCCTTTCTCATGGGTAAACTATTAACTACTTGACAAAAAAATCAACGTATTTATTACATACATATCCAATTGAGGTTAAAGCTGACAATTGAGACCAATGCTAGTGACATTATATTACTTGTATAAAAACATTAACCAGATAAAATGTTGTTATTAAGTAATATCACATTTCTTCTGACTCCTAGTGACATTATGTATGACATAATGAAATACTGTCATTGCCCAGTCCTGTGCTATCCTCACAATCTTTGCTATACTTGAACCTGTTGTTGCTACTTGGTGTTAATCCATCTCATGGAGGGTCCCTCTTTTTTTGTTAATACTCTACCAAGTATTATATCCTTTTCAGTGGAATGGTTCTTCCTGTTAACATGTTCAAAATGCTTGAGAAGAAGTTTCATGATCCTCACTTCTAAAGAGCATTCTGGCTGTATGTCTCCAAGACAGATTTGCTCACTCTTCTGGAAGAACTTGGTGCCTTTAATATTCCTTACCAGCACCATAATTAAAATACATCCATTCTTCTTTGGAAGAATTTATTCATTTTCTAAATTTCACATGCATGTTGTTGTCTCTTGTTAAGTGCCCTGGATTTGGTTCTGACTCACAGAGACACTGTATAGGGTTACAAAAGAGCAGCTGGTAAGATTGAACAACCAACCTTATGTTTCAAATCAGCCTTGTGGTCCAGTGCTTATCCTACAGTGTCACACCAGGATTCTTCACATACATAATTGTTCTTATGTGCCGTGGAATCGGTTCCGACTCATAGCAACCCTGTACAGGGTTTCCGAGGCTGTAAATCTTTACAGGAACAGAAAGCCTCATCTTTCTCCTGCGGAACTGCTGGTAGTTTTGAACTGCTGACCTTGCAGTTCGCAGCCCGATTCATAACCACTATGCTACCAGAGCTCCTTTCACATGCATAGTAGGTGATTAAAAATATTATGGTTTGTGTCTGACATCAAAGTGACATCTTGCTTTTAACAAATTAAAGAGGTTTTTGCAGTTGATCTTCCTAAAGCAATATTTAATTTGACTTCTATGTGTGATGATCACAGATCCAAGTAAAATGAAATCCCTGGTGATTTAAGCTTTTCTCTTTTTATCTTCATTAGTCCAGTTGTCAGGATTTTTGTTTTCTTTATGCTGAAATGTAATCTATACTGAAGGGTGTGATCTTTGATCTTCATCAGTAGGTGGTCCAGGTCCTCTTTGCTTTCAGTAAGCAAGGTTGTAGCATCTGCATAGCACAGGTTGTGTCATCTGCATATCACAGGTTGCTAACAGTTGTCTCCCAAGATGTTAATTCCTCTTAATTGGTATTACTTCAAATCCTGGAACACTGTTTTATGTTAGAGCTTTCAGTACAGCTTGAATCTCTTCCTTCAGTACTATGGGTTATTGATCAAATGCTACCTCATGATGGTTGAACAGCTACCAATTCTTCTTTCTCATATAGCCTGGGCTCTTGGATTATTTTCTAAGCAGAAGGATGAATAAGTATGGTGGAAAAATGCAACACAGAAACACACCTTTCCTAATTACACACCATGCATTATCCCGTTTTTCTGTTCAAACTACATCTTCTTGATCTATGTAGTTTCATCATGTGCACATTTAATTGTCTTGGAATTCCCATTCTTTGTGATGTCATCCATATTTTGTTAAGAAACAAAAGGTTGAATGCATATGCATAGTCAATGAAACATAAGTAAATGTCTTTATGGTATTCTCTGCTTTCAGCCAATATCTATCTGGCATCAGCAATGATAACATTTTCTCCATGTCATTTTCTGAATGCAGGTTGAATTTCTGGCAACTCCCTGTTTATGTACTACTGCAACTAACATTGGATTATCTTCAGCAAAAATTTACTTAAATGCATTAGTAATAATATTGTTCAACAATTTATTTTGAATAGGTACATATATGGATATCTTTCCACTAAATTCTTTTGAGTCAAGACAATTCCAAGTCATAATGACAGTGAAAAGGGATTCCAAAGAGTGGCTGGTAAGTTTTGAACAGCCAGCTTCTCAGTGAACAGTCCACTGTTTATTCGATGGCACTATACCAGGATTGCATATTGGCTATGTAGCTGTGCTGAAGTCTTTAAGAACAGTTAGCATCTCCA
>NW_006408944.1:187974-196143 GCF_000296735.1 Chrysochloris asiatica | reverse complement strand
AACCCATAGCGACCCTGTACAGCTACCAGAGCTCCTTTTGTGCCTTTATAGCCCCCTCATTTTAGGCAGTCAATGTCTATGATGCCTGCCCTATCAACCCTGTATACTGAGGGGATAGGCTTGATCCTTGATGTGAAGACTCTTTCCCTCTTGGTTGGCATTTTGAGCTAATGCATTTATAATTATATGTCAAGTTTGTCAAATTGTAGCAATTGACACTTGCTTCCTGTATCAAACTTCCTTATCTTCCTCTAGTCTAGTTCTGATCATCAAGCCATGCAAGCTAGGTCAAATGGGTACTATCTGCAAGTTTGGGCATTCCTGCACACCTCCCCCAACTTCATATCAGCTAGATGCTTCACTCTCACCTCTGGGCCCCAATGGCTAGGTCAGTGTCCATGGGCTCAGGAGTTACTATGTCTCCTCAAGCTTTAGGCCAACCAGCTCTTCCTCTTCTCTCTCTTATCTCAAGGTGGACAGGAGTGTAATTACCATACGTTCTTAATCATATATCACCTCCTTAAATGGTTGATGATTGATCAGTTCTTTTTGACACAGTGATTCAGTGCACTCCTCCCATCTTCTTTTGGTGCTTTCAGTGACATTCACATTTTGCAACTTGAGGCTTGGTTAGTTTCTACATTGTTTTTAAATTTGCGAAATGCAGGTTTGTTCAAATACCAAGTCTTTGCATAGTTCATTATAATACATTGTCTTCTAAAGGCACACTGAAATCTTTTCAAATCTCTTAATCATTACTTCCTGCATTTATTTTAAGTACTCTACAAGTGAGTTCTGGTGTGGCTCTGTGGGTTAATGTTCTAGACTGCAAAGTCAATTTGAACTGCAATTTTGGTGAGTCAAGCTCACCAGTCACTCACTGGAAACCCTCTACAGCATGACTATGAGTTGGAACCGACTCAAGGGCACTTGGTAACAACAACAATGAATAGTAAATTTCAGAGTTTCTTCTGACACTCATTTTATAGGAGATCTGGTCTCACATAGTGTTTAACCACTGTGACATCAGGTCTCCTGTAAAATACTAACTAGGATACAAGATAGAGAAACCATTTGCTGTCTTTAGAGCACAGTTTCCCAGACAGGAATCAATGAAGTACTGTCACCTAGTATTAATGTCAAAAAGTTCTATGTAACCAGTTACATGTAACCCAGCTTTACAACTCATTCATTCATACAACAACTATTGTTTTTAATAATTGATATGAACCAAACACATTCTAGCTATGGAACTGCATTAGTGAAAAATACAGACAGAATCCTAAGAGGTTTAAATTCTAGGCAAGTACATATAATGATCACATCAATAAATAAGTAAAGTACACAATTACATTAAGTACATCAAAGAAAGTTAACTAGGGTAATAGAGAGTGACCAGAATGGAATATGGAGGTAGATGACTAATTGACTACAGAAGTTATATTTGAAATGCTGTTGTTAAGTGCCGTTGAGTAGGTTCTGACCCATACAGACCAAGTATAGGGTTTCCAAGGAGCCACTGGTGAACTTGAACCACCAACCTTGCAGTTCAAATGGCTTTGCATTCTGGCGCATTAACCCTCAGTGCCATACCAAAAGACCTGCATTATATAAGAAAAAAAAAAAATCATATGATAATCTTAGAGAGGTGAATTAAATTATTTCAGGAATATAAATGAAGAAGGCATGCTATAATAGGATGATTACATAAGAATTACTAATAGAGTGCATTACTTATGCAAAATCTTGGTGTCTTACCCTTGGATATTCTAACTGAATAGGTCTGAAGTGGGAAGAACAATTTTTACTTCATTATTTCCTAATTTTATAGATCTGGAAAGATGACAAAGGAAAAACTCAAAATAGGGACTTATTTCTTATATAGCTATGCTAAAACATGTGGATAATCAGGAACACAAAAAATGAAAAATACAGACAATAGTTGTTGTTAAGTGCCATCAAACTTGTTCAAAGACAATAGTACTACCTTTATGTTCACTGTACTAAATAAAAATAGATGTATCAATTATAGATGGACCTGATCTTTTCATTCATTCCAAAATAAATGCTGCAATTTTGCAAGATGTCATATACACCTGAGCTAAGTGTTGTTGGATCAATAACAAGTCAAAGTGACCCTAAATACAATGGAAATAAACAATGACCTGCTCAGCAGTAGCCGAACAAAGGTTGCTGTGTTTGAGCCCATCCTTGCAGCCACTGTGTCAAACCATCTCATTGAGGGTCTTTCAATGAGAAAAGTAATGCAAACTTAGATAACATGGACAGACACTTAGAATAATAAAGTTGACAAATGGGAAAGTACTGAATAATTCCATATCTAGTAGAGATATTGAATCCAGTTTCTGGCTGTTGCATTGCAATATATTTGATCTATTAGTGACTAAGTTCATGTTATAGCTGTTATAATACTTGTTCTATTTGCATCATCTTCACAATTGTTGCTAAGTTTGAGCCCATTGTTACAGCCAACTGTGTCAATCAATAAAATATTTAGAAATTTCTACCTCAGCAAATTTGGAAAACACAATCTATCTTAACTATCTTCCTTTACTTACAAAGATTTAGAGTGCTTTTGAGAGATTGGAGAAACACTATTACTATCATTCAAGATCAAGTAAGTACCATTAAAATGCCTGTCATCCTCACAATAAAACTAAAATGAACACAAACTGCTTATGTAGCTAAGAAACTAACTATTCCTAAGAAAATTGGCAGCATATTTCAATATTTGATGTTTCAAAATGCTAAATTTATTTTCAGAAACGTATAAATACCTGTTTCCAGTTAGAGATTCAAGTACAAATATCTCAAATTGTATCTGTCACAAAGCTACATTTAATGCTGTTGTTGTTGTGATGTGCCGTGGAGTCGGTTCTGACTCATAGCGACCCTGTACAGGGTTTCCGAGGCTGTAAATCTTTACGGGAGCAGAAAAACTCATTTTCTCCCGCAAAGCAGCTGGTAGTTTCGAACTGCTGACCTTGTGGTTTGCAGCCCAATTTGTAACCATTGTGCTACCAGAGCACTGAATTTAAATATTAACTGAAAAAAATCCAAACAATACAAAAATCTCATCAATATCTTCTTGAGAAAGTATATTAACCTATTCAGTTATTAAGACTGATATAAATATTGACACCTAGACCCATCACTTCTACAAATATAGCAAAACCTGCAACATGGACTGGGTCACTAATGGATCTAATATATACAACGCACCAGCCAAAAAGTATCCAAAGTCACCTGAGGCAAGGTCTGATTGGTAGAGGCAGAAAGGCATCAAACATGTATCTGAAAAGATGATTGCTAATACTGACACATTCAGTTGCTGACTGTAAAAAAGCCTGAGTGAAAATGTATATACTGTGCCTGGAGAGAATGCATCCAATGTTGCTGATTACAAGGCAGTAAAGTGCATGTGCTTTGTCATGAGAGGCATGCCCTTCGCATAAATTCACAAATGACAGTCCTTGATCCTTGTGCCCAGAGTTCTCTGCCCTAGGATCCAAAATCTCAGACCCTGACCTTGGAAATATTAATAAAGCAATGTTGTTGTTGAAGTTATGTGCTGTTGAGTCAGATCCAATTCATAGCCACATCGTATAGGGTGTTCAAGGAAAAGCTGTTAGGTTTTTGAATCACGGGCCATAAGTTAGCAACCTAATGCTTATGCTTGAACACCACATTAGGACACCAATAAAACAATACTACAATGAAATTTAATCTATAAAGACAGTTGAACATAGAGAAAAATATAAAATTCATAAATAATATGGTCTGGATTAGTATCTTGTATAGAACTAATTTCAAGTATGTGCCTGTCACACAGAACCTCAGGCTAAGAAAAGGGTCACCAGCCACTCCTTGGACACCCTACAAAGGGTCATTATGTGTCAGAACCCTAGGAGTGTCCCATACCATATGGAGCATGACATAAAATTGTTGTTTTTATTACTAAGTGCCATCGAGTTGGTTCCAACTCAGAGTGACCCTGTATAAGGTTTCCAAGGAGCATCTGGTGAGTTTGAACTGCTGCCCTTGTGGATTAAACTGGCCTTGACCTTGCACCTTGCAGTCCAATGCTTTGTCCCTGAGTGCCACACAAATTAATAAAACAAACAATAATAATACACCTTGAGAGTTGTAGAGAGAAACTGGAAGAAAGAAAGACACCACCCCATCCCACCCCACCCCACCCCCAAAAAAATGGTTTTTGAGCAAGGGACTCTGCATCTTCATTTTCCATTTATCTCCACAAAATATGTAGCTGGTCTTATCTTAGACTTACCACTTAACTATGTATATGATTGTGGGCATCATTTAACCACCTGATGTTTGTTTCTTCATCTGTAAACTCTTGACTATGTTTTCTGTTGCACAATAAAGTCAATTGAAAATAGCATTATCTTATTGGAAATATAGTCGTCATGAAGGAAATGATGAGTTGTGTTTGCATTGTCATGGTCACTTTAGTTCCCTTTTAACATACTGATCTATAAAAACTCTACTGGAAACAGGATTCCTAGAAGAATCAAAATGAGAAATCCCAGCATCAAGTCAGAAAAAAAGATGTTTCTCAAATATTAGGTTACAACTTGGAAACACTTCTGATTTATATTTGCATAAATCTTAGACAGCTTCTATTATTATTTAGTACCTATGTTCAGCAATATGACCACTATATAAAATTGTGTTGTCTAGTTTAGAAAATCGTTACTTTTAACATTATAATTATGTCATTATTTTCATAGGGAAATGTATTTTGGGTCTCAAAACATCCATCATACTAAATGAATTTTAAACATTTAGACTGTTTTTATGCTGGAGGATGACAGTAATGTATTTTGAGATTTCATTAATATCTATTACGACATATAAACTAAGGAGTACCTTTTCACCCCTGTAGCTCTCCTGTGCACCTTGTCTCTAACTACACACGCTAAAGTGAAAGTTAGATCAAAGTGTCCCTTAAATTATGCACAATATCCTCTCTCATTTCTGTCATTTTCCTTGTATATTCTTCTTCACTCTTATTAATTTATTCACCTTTACTAGTTCAAATTTAAATGTACCTATGTGGATGCTATGGGTCGGACCCGACTCGATGGCACTTAACAACAACAACAATGTGGATGCCCCAAGTCAGTTTTTCATTTGATGATGAAATAGGAAGTATACATTCATAAGACAATATTCTAGAACTGTTGGAAACTGTCTATATTTTTATGTCACGGAGTAAAACATCACTTTGCCCACTTCTTGTTGTTATATGCCAACCAGTCACTATTGACTCATAGTGACATTATCCACAACAGAATGAAACACTGTCCAGTCCTGTGCCAATCTCATAATCATTGCTACACTTGAGCCCATTGCAGCTGATGCTGTGCCAATCCATCTTGTTGGGGGGTCTTCCTTTTTTTGGCTTACCCTCCGCTTTACCAAGCAGAATGTCCATTTCCAGGGACTGGTCCCTCATGATAATATGGCCAAAGTATGAGAGACAAAGTCTGGCCATTCTGGCTTCTAAGGAGCATTCTAGCTGTACTTCTTTCAACACAGATTTGTTTGTTCTTTTAGCCATCCTTGGTACTTGTAATGTTCTTCACTAATACCATAGCTCAAATGCATCAATTTTTCTATGGTCATCTTTATTCATTGTCCATATGCATTTGAGGTCATCTTTATTCATATGCATATGAGGTTATTGAAAATACCATGCTTTTGGGGTCGGGCCCACCTTAGTCCTCATACTGGCCTCTTTTCGCTTGAACACTTTAAAGTGTTCTTGCGCAGCAAATTCGCCAGATATAATATGTCCTTTGATTTCTTGACTGTGGTTCCATGAATGTGAATGGTTGTTTGGAGCAAAATGAAGTCTTACACAACTTCATTTTTTCTCCATTTATATGGATGTTATTTATTGGTCCAATAGTGAGGTGTCTTATTTTCTTTTTGTTGAGGTGTAACCCATACAGAAAGCTGTAGTTATTTCATCTTCTTCAGTATTTTAAGTCCTCTTGGCTTTCAGCAAGCAAGGCTGTAATATCTTCTTATCACAGGTTGTTAATGAGTCTTCCTCCAACCCTCATCTGACATACATGCTTTATACTCAGGGAATATTTATCTTATCTTCTTATATTGGGTCAAATGTAAGTACATATTTCGATCATGTCTCTGAAGCCCAATTTCAGCATGAAGGCAGGTTTTAGAAATAGATCTCTCTGTAAGTAGAATTTAAAATTTATAAACATACCAAGTAGTGTGGACTTCACAGCACAGCAGTAACAAATAAATTATTTAGTATTTTCACTTACTCTTATTGCACCACGCACATCAATTATCTGTATTCCAAGTTTGTATGTGCAGTTCACAAGCAGTATTTAACTCAGGTTTATACGCACTGTTTCACTTTCTCCTCACATTTGGTATTAAAGAGGTGTCTAATAAATTGGGAAAATTAAAATCAGTTCTGATCTGGCAAAGAAATTCTAAATTAAATGCTTTAAAATTATCTGAACTTTGTATTATCTTAACCAGAAGAGGAAATTTTTGCAGTTCCTCTGTCATGTACTGAAATCACTTCAAACTAAAGTAAGCAAATGATAAGTAATACAAAAAAAAGTTGTAAATATTAAAGGGAAATGACAAGCACTCCATAGCTAAAAAGGAAGAGGTTTGAAATATATGTATACATAGAGAAACCAAGGTTATATGAGGTTTTTATTTCACAAATACAAAGGAAGGAAATGTGCATATTTCACAGGGTAAAAATAGACTTTACCTCTCAAATGGCACTTCATACTTAAATCCATAAAGTATTGATCTTATCTGTTTAGTTCTTTCATAAAATTTTCTCTGGTCACTTATTTTCATGCTGAAAATTCACTGTATATCTTTTTTTTAGAGTAACATAATACATAAAGATCTTATTTTGAGAGTAACATAAATTGTTGTTGTTTTTATTAAGTGTCATCAAATCAATTCTGACCCATAGCAACCCTGTATAGGTTTCTGCAGAGCATCTGGTGAGCTTGAACCTCCAACTTGCAATTCAAATGGCTTTGCAGTCTGGCTCATTAATCCACAGAGGCATTAACCAGGACTCCATAAATTAGATCACTCACTATCTTATCAGTAAAACTCTAAGGTTTTTTATTCCATAAATCCCTCTTTCAAATATTGTAGCATAAAGTATGACACATTTTGTTATTGATTTTCTGAATTTCCCTTTATTCTACTTCTTTACTTTCCTCACATATTCTTAAACATTTTGTAATACTTTTTCCCCATTTAGAGCTTGTTTACCTCATTAAAATAAATCACTTAATGCTTTCTTTATTTTATCCAGATTTATGTTAAAATTGGTTCATAAAATTTGCAGAAAAGACTTCATTGCTATATAAATGTGAAGATGAAATTACTTATTATAAAGTCTTATTATGAGTATAGGTGTTTATAAAGACACAGGCGCACATAAACTCTCGTATTCTACTTACAGTCTGTACATTTAAAGGAATTAAATTTGGTGATAAATTACATGTTTTCTTAAAGCTTATATTTTGACTTGTTGTTGTTAAGTGCTGTTGAGTCAATTACAACCCATAACGACCCTGTATGGCGGTGTAATGGTACTTGGGTGGTAACTCAACAAATAATTATTGGTGGATTGTAAGTATAATTTAGAATAAGACAATGAAATTATTCTGCACTCATTTACCTTGTGTCATAGAAGAGAAATACAGAATACAGCATTTTAAAGTTAATGAAAATAATATATAATAATGTACGAACTTAATTCATTTAGATTACTAGAGTGGTGTTCTTCCAGTAGCTTCAGCTTCTCAACATTGAAAAACAAGTTTGTTTCCTCTGACCTTCACTTTGGTCTTTTCTTTTATTCCTGTCTTTTTGATGAGTTTTTGCTTTCTTCATGTATGAGATTCTTGATGTCATCCTATGAGTTCTGTCATTAGTGTCTAATTAATCAAATCTGTTCTTTTCTTTTTTAAGTTTTTATTGTGAATTTAGTGATAGTTTACATGGGAGAACATCAACTATACATTCATCCTATCGTATTTTGTTTCATTGCAATGACTACAATCCCCTCCAGGCATCAATGAAAAACCAAAGGGTATACCCCAC
>NW_006408944.1:184532-185641 GCF_000296735.1 Chrysochloris asiatica | reverse complement strand
CAATCTCTGATTGTTGCCTCTTCTTATTGGTTTTCAGTCCAAAGAACTCCCTTTAGGAAGTTTTGAAGCACTCAGTTGCCTTTGACAAAGTCTCTTTACTTCTGTTTATCCTGGAATGTTTTGAATGCACCAACATGTTTGAGTTACAACTTTACTGTGTAGACGATTCTTGATTCTTGGTTGGCAGTTATTTTGTGTGTTTTTTTTCTTTTAGGATTTTATATATGTCTCCTTATTGCCTTCTTGCCTGCATGGTTTCTGCTTAGATATCAAAGCTTGGTCTGATTTGCTTGCCTTTGTAAGTAACATTGCTCTTTTCCCTAGCTGCTTTTAGGATTCTCTACTTGTCTGATTTGGAAGAGCTTGATTATGATATGTCTTAGTGATTTTATTTTGGGTTCTATTCTTCCTGGGGTTTGTTCAGCTTCTTGAATGCTTTCTTCTCATCCTCCAACATGTTAGGGAAATTTTCTTCCAGAAGATCCTCAACTATCTCCTTGGTGGACTTCTGTGATTCTTACTGCTCTGGAATTCCAATAATTTTTAAGTTAGGTCAGTTTTCATGTACAGTAGAAAACTCCAGTAGTGGTTAGGTGTGTCTACTCCTTCAGGCCCTTCAACCACTGCTGTGAAGATCTGCAAACTTAGATTGAGAAATAAATGGAAGAAAGACTTTTAATGATTTTATCTCTAAGGATCAGTTAGGTATCTTCATATGCACAGCGTAATTCTCAAAATGACTGTGTCCTTGTATATAGTGTTTTGTGTTGTCTCTTGTCTTTTATGTTGGGGTTTTACAGGGTGCAAATATGGTTGGCTATATGGCCAGAACTGCTGTCTCTTGTTAGATAAGGCAGGAATAAAAGATCCCGCCCATGTAGAAGAGTCAACTGTAGGACTAAATCCAAAAGTCAGATATCATAAGAAGCCACTGGAGATTAGGCACTGGAACCAGAACCAATGGGGGTTTCAGAAATTCCCTCTTTGCACCATGGGAAAATTGTACCCTTTGGGCACAATGCTGGACCCTTTTGGGTTGCTCTCTCATCCACTTGAAGACACGTGGGCTGGGAAGAGAGGTTGTGCAGAGGAGAGGAGGAAAAAAGAAG
>NW_006408944.1:172956-173592 GCF_000296735.1 Chrysochloris asiatica | reverse complement strand
CTCAGAAACCCTGTACAGGGTCGCTATGAGTCAGAACTGACTCCACAGAACTCAACAACAGCAACTTATTTATTACTGTCTTCCTAGCCAAATATTTCATTTTTGTGATATATTGTAAATCATAGTCTCTATGACTGGAGTCCTGAAGTCAGTTTAAACCACAATGTTGGCAGTTCAAACAAACTAGTCACTCCTCGGAAACCATATACAGGGTCCCAAAGACACAGAACCTACTTGACAATACTTAACAACACCAACAGCATGCCTGTTATAATGAGTTGTGAACTGATTTGCCACGGAGTAAAGATTTAGGTGGGCTAAGGATTAAAGTCTACTCTGGATCTAAGCATTAAGAATGCCACACCTTAGTTCCCTTGGTAGCATAGTTTGACTCTATGTCTTGTTCTGAATCTCACATCTAGCTCATGACCTCTGACCTCCAGTTCAGAGGAACTTTGGGCCATCAACTTTCCTGATTTGCCAGCTCCCACAACCTTTTGCATCAACAGTCTGTCATCTATCCTGCCGATATTCCTCAGTTCCTAAAATTTTGTTTTTGTTGTTGTCAGGGGCTGTTGTGTTATTACCAACTCATAGCGACATTATGCACAACAGATGAAACATTGCCTGATCCTG
>NW_006408944.1:169414-170571 GCF_000296735.1 Chrysochloris asiatica | reverse complement strand
CTGGCTCTTGATCATATGCTACCTCTTGAAATGGTTGAACATTGAACATTTCTTTTTGGTACAGTGACTTTGTGTTTCATTTCCATCTTCTTTTGATGCTTTCTGCATAATTCAATATTTTGCCAAAAGAAGCCTCTAGTATTGCGTGTCAAGGCTTGCATTTTTTACTCAGTTCTTTCAGCTTAAGAAATGCTGAGCATGTCCTTCCCTTTGCCTTTCTAACCCTGATCTTTGCACATTTATTTATAATATTTGACTTTGTCTTCTCAAGTTGCCCTTGGCAATCTTTTAATCAACTCTTTTACTTCCTCAATTCTTCCATTTGCTTTATCATCTCTACACTGGAAAGCAAATATTAGACTCTCTTTGAACCTTCGTTTTTGTCTTTTCCTTCTTTCTTTTCTTCTCAGTGGACTTTTTGTTTCTTACTGTATGGTGTTCTTGATGTCATCCCACAACTCTTCTGGTTTTCAGTCATTAGTGCATAATACATCAAATCTGTTCTTGAGGTGATCTCTAAATTCAGGTAAGATATTTATTTTCAAGGTCTTCTTTTGACTCTCATGGTATCGTTTAACTTCAGCTTCAACCTTAACTTACATTTAAGAAATTGATTGTGTTTTCCACAGTTTGCCCCTGGCTTTGTTTTGGCTAATGAAATGGAACTTTTCCGCCACCACTTTCAACAGATGTAGTCAATTTGATTTATATGTATTCAATCTGGTGAAGCCCCTGTGAATAGTCATCTTTTATGTTGTTTAAGAAAAGTGTTCACAATGAACAAATCACTGGTCTTGTAAAATTTTATCATGGGATCTCTAGCATCATTTCTATCATCAAGGCTGTATTTTTGAACCACTGATTCTTCTTCTTTGTTTCCAATGTTTGTATTCCCCAATCACCAGTAATTATCAATACATCTTGACTTCATATTTGATCAATTTCAGACTGAAGAAGTTGGTAGAATTTTTCACTTTTATCATTTCTTGCTTTAATGGTTGGTGCATAAATTTGAATCATAGTCATATTAACTGGTCTTCCTTGTATGTATATGAGTATTTTCCTATCATTTTCAGCATTATACTTCAAGGTAGATCTTGAAATGTTATTTCTGATGATCACTGCAACACCTTTCTTCCTCAATTTGTCATTTCTGA
>NW_006408944.1:168396-169179 GCF_000296735.1 Chrysochloris asiatica | reverse complement strand
TCTGGTGCTATTAATCATGCTTCAATATTCAATATTCTGGTCCTGTCTGACATGTTTCACTGCTATTCATAAGGTTTTTAGTACTAGTAATTCAGAAGTAGTTTGCTTCTCCTTCATTCTAATCTGTCTTTGTCTGGAAGTTCATCTGAAACCTGTCCAGCATGGGTGACTTGTCAACATTTCAAATACCGGTGGCATAGCTACCAACATGCAAGCCACCACAATATGATTTTTCCCCCCATTTATTATGTATATTTTTAATATATGAATGTTTGAAATAATATTTTGTGGTATTATTTTTAAATGAAAAGGAAGCAGTTAACACTAGAATAAATGTTTGTTCATTATTACCAGAAAGATGTTTACATGTACTTTATTAACTATGCAAAGCTTTGGACTGAAGAGTTTATGACAAGTTATGGACAATATTTCAGAGAATGAGTATTCTGGATCACTTAATTGTGGTTATGAGGAACCTATATATAGACCAAAAGACATTTATTTGAACAGAACAAGGGAACACTGAGTGAATAAAATTAGGAAAGGTGTGTGTTAGGGTGGTATTCTTTCACCATGCTTATTCAATCTGTACCCTTATCAAATAATTCAAGAAACTGGATTATATGAAGACAAATGTGGCATCAGGATTAGAAGAAAACTCAATATCAACCTACAATATGCAGATGATACACCCTTGTTTACTGGTAAAGAAGAGAACATAAAGTACTTACAGATGAAGATCATAGACCACAGCTTTTAATATGGCTTGCACCTCAGTGAAGA
>NW_006408944.1:159115-167762 GCF_000296735.1 Chrysochloris asiatica | reverse complement strand
TGGGCTCTAGAGTAACAATGATTGTGAGGATGGCACAGAACCAGGCAGTGTTTCTTTCTGTTGTGTATAAAGTAGCTCTAAGTTGAAACTGATTCAATGGCACACAACAGCAGCAGCAACAGTCTACTATTTATTTTAAAATACCTAAGTAAAAGGTAAAGTATCAGTTTTCTTAAAAGCTGTGAAATCTCTTTTACTGCTAATTGTGTGCTGTCAAGTCTGTTCCAATTCATAAGAACTCTGATTATGGTTTCTGAGGATTGGCTGATGGGTCTGAGCCAAGCTTAAGTTAGCAGTCTAGTGCTTATACTATAATGTCATACCAAGAGTCCATCTATAGTACATATCCTCCCAGATAGTGTATTAACATAATGTGGGATAATGTTTAAATTAAGAAATTAACAATTAAACTCATAAATATACATTAATTTAACTCTGGAATAATTATATCCATAATATTACTTTGAATTTCAAATTTTTCAAATGAAGACATGTCAAAATTAAGGCATCTTAGAAAATTCTACATATTTATCAAACACTCAGCTAACATATTTCCTAAAGGCAATAGAATGCAATTATAAACAGATTCACAAAATATGTGGGCCCACCTGACATTCAGCACTCAATAAATGTTGATTGAGTGCTGAGTCCATCTAGGTGTTGGAGCAGTGAACAAACTTATTAAATTCGTGATTCAGGTAACTCACATTCTATAGATATTAGATATTTTAAAATAATCTACACATAAAGCAATATGTTTTTCATGAAAAATAAAAATAATGAGAAGGAGGATAAAATAATAAAATAAAGGGAAAAGATAGAAAGAAAGGAAGATATACAAATATATCTAACACCTGACAGTGTTACCATAATATTTCACTTTATATTGTTTTCTCATCAAAGTAATGACAATAAAGTAACTTGCACACTGCTTTAACTATGTGTGCCTGAAATTTGGTGAATTGTGAAATTGTCAGTCTCAGAAATGTGCCATAATTAAATCCATTTAACTTCAGAAGGGTTTTACCTGGATACAAAATCTGGAAGTCATCAGCCAATACATAATAGAATACATAACAAATTTAGTATGATCATCATGATATTTAAATGCTTAATCTAAACCACTGATTTCTCAATACTCCCCTTTCTTTTTCTTTCTCTTTTTCTCTATGTGGCCTCTGATAGGCAGTTGATGATACTTATTACCTTTCTTGACTTGGTATTTTTCTTTATGGCTGCCCATTCTTCCAGTACATCCATTTTTATTGCTTCTACAGTGAGTTTTGACAATGCAACTGATATTCATGACTCACTTTAGTTATAATGACAGTCTGATTTTGGTTGTCAACAGCTATATTCTTTGTCTTTACTTCCTTACTAAAATAGAAACATGGACACAATTTTTATGTTTCTTCAGAGGCTGTCCACTCTAAAAGTAAACTAGACAAAGCCACAAAGGTAGGTCTAGGTTTGAGGCTCATGGAGAATGGTTACTTACATATGACTTACAACTTGAACTGTATTGTTTTCACAAAATATGTCTTACAGAAAAGTATGGTGCAAGTGGCAGCTCAGTTGTAGAATTCTCACCTCAACTTATGGTGGTTTACCATTCCTGTCAGTTTGTTCTGTGGTTGCTTGTATGTTGTTGTGATGATGGAAGCGATATCACTGGTATTTGAAATACCAGTAAGTTCATAGGTGATTTTCATATTTGAACAGAGCTTACATATTAAGATAGACAAGAAGAAGTAGAGGTAGACCACTTCTGAATGGATATCCACTGATAATATTTAAGAATCTGAATCTTGTCTGATAAAATACCAAAAGATGTACACCTCAGGAGGAAAGATTCTTAAAATATGACTGGAAAAGGTCTGTCTCCCCAAAGAAGAAATTATCTTAATGACGTGGAGGGAGCAAAACTTTCAGGATTTTCATTTGCTGATGGGGTGCAACTCAAAATTATATAAAAAAGCAAAAAATATCCATTAACAATCAGTCCATGGAATGTACAAAGTATGAATTAGGAAAATTAGAAGTTGTTGAAATGAAGTTTAAAGCATAAAGATAGATATCCAAGGCATTAGTGAGCTGAAGTGTGCAGATAATGATCATTTTGAATAAGATAAAAATGTAATTTGATATGTCAGAATGCCAAATTGAATAGAAAGAGCATACTATTCATCATTAAAAAGAGCATTTCCAGTTCTATCTTGAAGTATAATGTTGTCTGTGATAGGATAATATCCTTATACCTACAGGGAAGACCCATTAATAATATCACTGTTCAAATTTGCACACAAACTAATAAAGTCAGTGATGATAAAATCTAAAAATTCTACTAATTTTTCTGTGTCAAATTGATCAATTATGCAATATAGATCCATTGATAATTACTGTTGATTAGAATGCAAAAGTAGGAAACAAAGAGAAAGGATCAGTAGTTAGAAAATATGGCATTGATGAGAGAAATGATGCTGGAGATAGCATGACCAATGACTTATTCATTGAAAAGACCTTTATTCAGCAACATACATGTAGACCTCAACAGATGGAATACACAAGAATGTGTCTGTGTGAAGAAATGATGGAGATCATTATCATCTGTAAAAGCAAAACCAGGGGCCAACTGTGCTATAGAACATCAGTTTCTCATAGGCAAGTTCAGGCTGAAGTTGAAGAAAATTAAAACAACTCCAAAAGAGCCAAAATATGACCTTGGATATATTCCACCTTAATTTAAAGATCATCTCATGACCAGAGTTGATGACCTATACACTAACTGAAGACCAGAATATTTGTGGAATGACATTAAGAAAATCATACATGAAGAAAGCAAAAGACAGGAAGGAATAAAAAGACCAAAATGGCTCTAATAATATACTCTGAAACTTGCTCTTGCATGTTGAAGTAAAGGAGCTGAACATAAAATTACAAAAGGTAGCTCAAGAAGACAATGTAAATTATTATAATGAAATTTACAATGGCATGAAGTCAGAAAACAAAAGACCTGAAAGGAAAAAAAAAATGAAAGAACAGAAGAAAAAATTTCAGTCATTGGGTGACTCTATTGAAGGATTCAATTGGCAAGTTATTGAATAATAGGAAGCATCAAAGGAAGATAGAAGGATTGAAGAGTCACTGTGACCAAAAAACCTGGTTGATATTTAGTCATTTCAAGAGAAAACATATGATTAAGAACTTATGGTGCTTAAGAAAGATGTCCAATATCCATTGAAACATTGGCAAAAACAAGACTCCAGGAACTTACTGAGTACAAATGAAAGCATTTCAACAAATTGATGCAGGAAAACTGAGAATAAATTGGTGCATTTTAATTACGGTGTTGGCAAAGAATATTGAAAGTACTATGGACTGCCAGAAGACCAAACAAATCTGTCTTGGTGGAGGTATAACCAGAATGCACATTAAACGTGAGGATGGCGAGACTTCTTCACTACTTTGGAGAAACACAACTTGCTTGGAAAAAAGTAAAGTGTCTGTGAAAAATTAAAAGACCCCAAATTAGATGAATTGACCCAGTGGCAGTAACAATGGGCTAAAACATAATGACAATGATGGGATGACACAGGTTCTGTTGGGATGGCTCTGTTGTGCATAAGGTCTGTATGAGTTTGAATTAACTAGATGGCACCTAATAAGAACAACAACGTATATGGAGGTTAGGTTTGATACCTGGCTAACAGTATAGATGTCACTCATCTGCCAAAGGAGGCTTGCATGTTGTTATGATGCAGAACAGATTTCAGCAGAACTTCCAGACTAAACTAGACTAAGAAGAAAGGTATGCAGATCATCCTCCTAAAACCAAGCTATGGATCACAGTAGTTTTCTATGGATCCAATCATGGGGCTGGTGTGGAATCAGACAACATGGATTGTGTTGCTATGAGTCTAGGGTTGACTGCACAACAGATATCAACAACAAGTAAGAGTATAAAAAGATTGCATACAACTGTCCAGTGACTCTCATTACTTTGCATGAATGCACTCAAGTAATCAGATGATCTCAGAAAGCTGTATGGAAAGAGGAGCAGTCCAGGTCAGAAAAGCTCAAAACTTTCTTATCACTCACTTTATAAAAGGATCTTGGGGCTATACAGCATCTAAATGTTCACTCTGTTAACACAGAGGAAACTTACATCACCATAGTTACATGTATCTTCACTTTAATTATTATTGAAGCATCAGGACTATTTGTAACTTCAGTTCAAATGGCCTAGTCATGACCTGTTGTGTGGTAAACATGAATAAGACTTTGTTTTCTCCATCATTTTAATTTTCCTGTGCATATCAAATCTATCTTTCACTGTGTTGCTGTGATGCTTGAAACCATGTGGTGGACAGGTTTCAACAGAGATTCCAGAATAAGACATATTA
The DNA here is from genome assembly GCF_000296735.1 of Chrysochloris asiatica. NCBI lineage: Eukaryota > Metazoa > Chordata > Mammalia > Afrosoricida > Chrysochloridae > Chrysochloris > Chrysochloris asiatica. The sequence continues at coordinate 163,359 of NW_006408944.1, read as the reverse complement.
GGAAAAAGAAGAGGCAGACAATTTCTGAATGTTAACAAAAAGCAACCTGCAACAGAGAGCAATTAAGACTTTGCTAAGGATTTTCTAAGGAAGGCCATATGAAGGAAGGTAGTAGCACACACAATGTAACAACTTCACTCAATATCTCTCCCAGTATTTATCTCATGTATCTAATAACTCCCCTTCAAATCTGCTACAATTTTACTCATTCTTTTATACAGTGGTTTAAGCTGCTCTTCACAACCTTAGTTCAGTTTATCAAAGAGCCCTTTGGAGTGTATCATTACAAATATGAGCCTGCAGTTAGATGAAAAAAATACTATTTCCTTGTCACTCAGTTATTTAAGCAAAATGCTCAGAATAATAATGTGGGTTTAAGAAGTCTCCTTTAGCTTTTAGTAGTGTTCCACTAATGTTATAAGGACACTGTGTCTTAAAAGCTTCAAACAATCCAATTAGTACATTGAAACATTTACTGGAAAAGTATTGAGAGATTTTAGATGTTCCACAACTTGTGAGAAAGTTAGGACATAATTAAAATTTCTGTTTCTATATCTGTATTTTTAAGAATCATTACTTCTTTGCTAATACTATGTACATTTTGTGAACATAATTTATCTCCATTGGTCTTCTCTCGGTCTATTTCTGTTGATATATGACACACTCCAAATTGTTAGAAGTAAGTTATTATAGTGAGCAATTTCTAATTATTTTCTCTGATTAAAGTTCAGATATGTCAAGGAATCTGATCCTACATGTTGCTGTTAGATGGGAAAAGCTATACTTTGTAATTACTCTCTGTCATTTGAAGAAATATGTGAATTAAAGTTTACATTAATCTGGAAATGCCTTAATAATTTTAATTTTTTTTTTTCATTTCCTTCTAATTTATTGAAGAATCAATTACCATCAGTAGCATGTTTTAGGAAAAAATAAAGCACTAGTATGATGATTAGAAGCATCATATGACCTATTTAGTTTAAGGGAGAATGAAGTTAAGCTCTGTCAGCAAAGTATATAATCATAGTAAATATAGCACTCATTCATGTTGTTTGTTGGGTACTTTTTTAATGAAAAATATGAATACTCAGAGGCATTTTTCCCTGTCACACATTCCCATAGCCAAGGGTTTAGTAGAGAGCTCAATTTTGATCATGGTAAAAAAAATAATTAATTGAAATTAATAATCAACTGTAATCTGAGGGGAATTGAGACAACATGAGGGGGAAAGATGACTAATACAGCTTCTCTTAAAACAATCTAGAAAAATAACCCTGGGAGTTTCAGATGAGTTGAAATGAACTTCATCTTTGATTCCATCTGCTATTAATTGTGAAATCATGAGGTAAATTGTTTACTACATGAGACTGTTTCTTATTATTATTTGGCTACAACTCCACTTATTCCATAGCAGTACTGACAGAAGGAAGCTAAATAATATGTTCAAAAATTGTTAAAATCAGAAAAATAATTATAGTAATGATAGACATTATTTTTCAACTATAAAAATAATAATTTGCCATATATTCAACAGCTCATTGACAAAAAAAGCACATGATAGAATAAAAAACTGTCTAAAGAGAAACAAAACACAATTGACTTTTAGCACTAACCTACATCATTTTGAATACAATTAATTCATTTGAAAGCAAGAATTCAAACATAAGCCTTCAATAAATAACTGTCGCATAAATATTATGTAATTGCAATAAATATTTAAACAGTAATACTTTGTATTCCATCTATTTATAAGTAAACCAAATTCATTCCATTGTGCTTAGTTCTGAGGACCTTAAATTTGAACAAGACATTATCTTCACCATAATTTTAGTTTTACTGCCAGTATCAATGTGTCTTACTCTGGGGGCTTGTGTGCTGCTGTGATGCTGGAATTAAAGAAACAGAACAGAGTCATACATGGTGGATAGGTTTCAGTCGAGATTCCAGATTAAGACAGACTAGGAAGAAGTAGAGGCAGACAATTTCTGAATGTTTAAAAACTAAATATATTGTCAGAAACAGTACCCGAAGACAAGCATTTAAGGTTAGAAGGTACTCCAAATAGAACTGGGGAAGAGTTGTCTCTTCAAAATAGAGTGGACCTTTATGATGTGGATGAGTGAAAACTTTCAAGACTTGCATTTGCTGATGATGTGGCATACATAAAAAAAAAGAGAAGAAATAGCTGCAAGCATCCATTAATAATTGTAGTAAAATTGGTACAAACTATAAAACTTGGACAACATAAAACTTGGAAATGTGGAAGTTGTTAAAAATGAATTGAAACACATAAAGATGCATATCCTAGGCTTTAGTGAGCTGAAATGGACTGGACTTGGCCCTTTTGAATCATATAAACATATGGTTTACTTTACTGAGAATGACAAATTGAAGTGGAATAACATCACATTCATTTTCAAAAAGAGTCTTCTAAGACCTATCTTGAATTACAATACTGTTTGTGATAGGAAAATATTCATATGCATACAAGGAAGACTATAATCTTGGTGTGGTGGTTAAGGATACTACACTCCCACTGGTCTGCAAAGTCAGTTTAAATCATAGGATGAGCAGTTCAAACCCAACAGCCATTCCTCAGAAACCTTATGCAGGGTTGTTATGAGTTGTCATTGATAGCAAAGAACTTGAGAAACTGTATGATATGAAAAAAAAATGTGACATCAGGATTGGAGAAAGATTCATTAACACCCTGCGATATGCAGATGATATAATCTTGCTTGCAGAAAACAAAGAGCACTTAAAATACTTATGATAAGGATCAAAAACCATGGCCTTCAGTATGAGCTGCATCTCAATGTAAATAAAGCAAAAATCCTTACCACTGACTAGTAAATAGTATCACAAAAAATGGAGAAATAATTGAAGTTATTAAAGGCATCATTTTTCTTAGATCCAATACCAACAACACTTATGGAAGTAGAAGTAAGAAATTACATGACATATTGCATTAGCCAAATCTGCCACACAAGACATATTTAAGTTTCCAAAAGCAAAGATGTCAATTTGAGGACTATGGAGTGCCTGACCCAAGCTATGATATTATCCATAGCCTCATATGCATGGGAAATTTGAACAATGAATATCCAAGATAGTAGAATAATTGATATATTTGAGATATGGTATTTGAAAAGAATATTAAAAGTACCATGGACTGCCAGAGAACAAACAAATCTATGTTGGAAGAAGTACACCCACAATATTCCTTAGAAGCCAGAATGGAGAGACTTCATCTATTATGCTTTGGACATATTATCAGGAGGGATCAGTTCCTGGAGGAGGACATTTTGCTTGGTAAAATGGAGAGTCAGCAAAAAAGAGGAAGACCCTCAACGAGATGAATTGGAACAGTAGCAACAGCAATGGACTCAAGCATAACAATGATTGTGAGAATGGTGTAGGACTGGGCAGTATTTCATTCTATTATGCAATAATATTGCTATGAATCAGAAGCTACTTGATGGTATCCAACAGCAAAAACAGTTCAAATTTATGTAGCAACCATTAATTCTAGTGATGATGAAACTGAAGAATTATACCAATTTCTTCTGGTGTGGCACTGCAGGTTAATGTTCTGAACTGCAATGCTGGTTTGAAGCACAAGGTCAGCAGTTCAAGTTCACTAGGTGTTCCTTGGAAACCCTATACATGGTCATTATGATTTGGAACCAATTTGATGGCACTTAACAATGACAACACTAACCAATTTCTTCAGTATGAAATTGATCAAACATGAAATCAAGATGCATTGATAATTATTGATGTCTGGAATACAATAGTTAGAAACAATGATGAAAGGCTCAGTTTTTGAAAATATGGCCTTGGTGATAGAAATAATACGGGAGATTGCATGATATAATTTTGCTAGACCAATGACTTATTCAGTGCAAGTAGATTTTTTTCAATAGCATGAACCTCACCAGAAGGAATACACAGGAAACAAATTGAGTATTACTATGGGAAGAGACAATGGAAAAAGCTCAGTATCATCAGCCAAAACTAAGCCTGAGGCAACTATCAAACAAATTATCCTTTGCTCATATGAAAGTTCAGTCTAAAGCTAAAAAAAAATTAAAACAACTTCATATGAGCCAAAAGATGACTTTGAGTATGTTCTACCTGAATATAGAGACCATCTCAAATACAGACTTTATGCAAAAGACACTAATGACCATACTAGAATTGTTGTTGGGTGACATCAAAAAGATAATACATGAAGGAAGCTA
>NW_006408944.1:156699-157995 GCF_000296735.1 Chrysochloris asiatica | reverse complement strand
AAGAAATGTGGAGGAGGCATGAGTGTTACCTGGCTTGTGTATATTCTAAAGAAAGGTGATCAAATAGAATGTGGAAATCATTGAATAGTATCAATAATATCAAATGCAAGTGAAATTTTCCTGAAGATAATTTAAAAGCAATTTCAGCAGTATCTATATAAGGAGCTGTTAGAAATTCAAACAAGACTCAGTGAACAACCTAGAACTAGGAATATCATTGCTAATGATTGATGGATCTTGCCTGAAAGCAGAGATTACCAGAAAGATGTTTACTGTGCTTTATTAACTATGAAAAGAATTTAGGGTTTGTGGATTGTAATAAACTATAGATACTACTGTGAAGAATGGGTATTTCAGAATACTTCCAAGGAGCAAAATTGCCCATAAGGAACCTTTACATAGACCAAAAGGTAGTCATTCAAACATAACAAGTGAACAGTGAATGATTTAAATCAGGACAGATTAGATCCAGGGTTATGTTGTATCACCATATTTATTCAGTCTGTATGCTTGACAAATAATATGAAAGTTTGGATTATATGAAGAAGAATGTGACATCAGGATTGGAGGGAGACTCACTAACAATCTCCAAAATGCAAATGATACAAGCTTGCTTGATGAAAGCCAAGAAGATATAAAATACTGATGAAGATCAAAGACTATAGCCTTCAGTATAAATTGTACCTAAATGTAAAGAAAATGAAAATCCTCAAACCTGGACCAGTAAATAACATCATTGATCACTGAAAACGTCCATTTGCTTGGATCAACAATCTATGCTCATGGAAGCAATAAGCAAGAAATCAAATGATGTATTGTATTAGTGAAATCTGCAGTTGTTGTTGTCAGGTGCCATAGAGTTGGAAACAACTCATAGCGACCCCATGCACAGCTGAATGAAACAATGTCCGATCTCCGATTCTGGGCCAACCTCACTACTGCCGCAACACTTGACGCCATCAATGATGTCACCTGGCTGATTCATCTCGTTGGGAGTCTTCCTCTTTTTCTCTGACCCTCCACCTTACCTAGCATGACATCCTTCTCCAGCGACAGTGCTCTCCGGACAATGTGTCCAAAGTATGAGAAGCCTAGCCATGTTGGCCTCCAAGGAGCACTCTGGTGGCACTTCTTCCAAAACAGATATATTGATTCTTTTGGCAGACCATGGCACTTTCAGTATTCTCCTCCAACACTACAACTCAAGGGCATCAATTCCTCTACTATCTTCTTTATTCACTGTCCAGCTTTCACATCCATATGAGGTTATTGAAAATACCATGGCTTGGGTCAGGC
>NW_006408944.1:153368-154434 GCF_000296735.1 Chrysochloris asiatica | reverse complement strand
GAATTCTAGACATTAAAGACTGAACACAAAAGAAAGTAGAAATGACCTATTAATTTTAGAACACTAAAATCATTAATGTTTTCCTCTTTTTATTCAGCAGAGAGAGGGAAAAGAAATTTAAAACAATCAAAAAAACAACAACAACAACAACAACAACAACAAATTTTGAAACAAAGCTTTTAAAACTAGTGCTACTTTTTGGAATATGAATTCTTTTTAATATTTGAACTACTTTGATTTTCTGCTTCTAGCTCTCCCAAAGTATAATCCAAACAAAATTTATATTCCCAGCTTTAAAACAAAATCAAGGCTTTCTCAGAGTTATAAGCATTTTTTTAGTGTTAAATACATGCATTCGCTATAGACATGGCAAGCAAATGGGGAGTGAAATTCATGCAATGCTTCTTTGCAGATTTTAGGAATGCCCGTGGCTCAGGGCAGACAAGATAAAGGTAAATAATCCTGATTCTTAGTCCTTCTTCTGTCTCATGATGCTTTAATGTCTAATCGTAGCACATGGAATTTAATTGATATGACTTTTCTATCCAAAGTCTACTTAACTCTCACCAAATGGTTGGGGCCATATGCAGGACTTTGAAGCTGAAATTGGGTAGTTTTGTCATCTAGCTCTGCTTAAAAGCGGCCATCTCAGAAGCAGAAACAAGTGACCCTAGGATGATCAAAAAGGAAGAGATTGAGTGGAACATGAGATTCATACTTGGAAAAGCAGCAACAACAAAGGTAACAGCTGAAGTAATGGCGTGAAGAAAGACCAGCTGCTGGTTCTAGGCTCACGGACTGAGTAAAGCTGAATGCATACGGACAGGAAACTGACTTGCATAATGTGTCATCTGTATATTGACAGACTGAATAAAAGAGCTTTGTAACACTTGCCTTGACAGGGCATAGGCCAAAGGGCCATATATCTGAGAGATCAAAGAAAAAAGCGAGGCATGCCTACAACATGGCAGATAAGAGGCATTTCTGACTGGAGAACTGCTGCATCCTCTGTTTTTCTGATCCTGAATTGTACCCTGTTTACTCCCCTAATAAAACCCATAATTGT
>NW_006408944.1:150891-152105 GCF_000296735.1 Chrysochloris asiatica | reverse complement strand
TTCTTTCACCTGTATGCTGAGCAAAAAGATCCAAGAAGCTGGGTTATGTGAAGAAAAACATGGCATCAAGATTGGAGGAAGACACAGTAACAACCTGCAATATGCAGATGATGCAACCTTGCTTGCTGAATGTGAAGAAGACTTAAAATACTTGCTAATTAATATCAAAGATTGCATCCTTTGGTATGGATTATATCTCAGGGTAAAGAAAATAAAAAGCCTCACCACTGGACCAGAAAACAATATTCTTATCAAAGGAGAAGAGATTGAAGTTGTCAAGGACTTCATTCTTCTTGGATCAACCATGAACACTCACGGAAACAGCAGACAAGAAATCAAGCTATGTATTCCACTCGGCAAATCTGCTGCACAAAATCTTTGTAAAGTGTTGAAGAATAAAGACGTCAGTTTAAGGACTAAAGTGTGCCTGACCAAAGCCATGGTACTTTCAGTAACCTCATCTGCATGCAAAAACTACACAGTGGGAGATCAAACAATATGGCGGATCAGGTGGACTTGTAGTAAAGAGCTACTCCAACAACAACACAGAATACCTGACCAAGCAGGCTCAGGCAACAGTCCCTGAGCTCTGAACCACTTATAAAGGAATATTTAGAAGGCTGAAGGCTTATAGCTGGGGAAAATTGTGGCAAAAGCAAGAAATCTATTGCTTTCTAGTCTGGGACACTTGGCTGCTCCAGGAGCTGCCAACTTGGGTGAGACCAAGCGGGGGAAGGATTGGAGCAGCCACAGAACCCTGGCAGAACTGCTGAGATAAAGGTGTGGACATTCTTTTTGGTAACTGTTCATTGGTCCCTTACTATCTGTGAACCTCCATTCTGGTAACTATAGGGGTGCCTGAGCTAGTGGGCACCCCAGCCCCACCGTCTGAGGGTTCTACTACGCATGGGCACAGATATCCTCGAAATTTAAAGAGACAGTTTCCAATTAAAACTAAATGGCCACAGCCAGCCCTGAACTGTTTCCAACTAGAAAAAAGGCCTGAAAGGGGATTGAGAAGCGGGACAAGCAGAATCCCAAATTATGTCAAAACAACCAACAGTGGTATCTTGAAATTTCTCAGGAAGAAGAGTGAAAAGGGAAGCCCATTTCCTGATCAAATCGACCTGCAGGCATTCAGAAAGTATAAAAAATACCAAAATATGTAACCCATCTAAGTATTAAGTCTACAGATAACCCCTGAAGATGCCCAA
>NW_006408944.1:134419-136098 GCF_000296735.1 Chrysochloris asiatica | reverse complement strand
TCTGCCCATTTTAGATGAACTTTTTTCGTGCACATTAATTTAAACAAATATGTAATTTTTCTAATAGTCATGTTAAAATTGTTATTTTTTTCTTCCTTTAAGTAGATTCCAACTCATAATGACACAAAATGTTAGAGTAGACCAGCCTCATAGGGTTTTTCAAGGCAATAATTCTTGTTTTTTTGTCATAAGGTACCGATTCATAGCTAATAATATTTATTATAATAATCTCTCTATAGTGGTAAAATAATTCATCTTTCTACGATGGAGTTGCTAGTGAGTTCAAACAACCAACATTTTAATTTTTAGTCTAACATTTTAATCTCTGCTTAGTATCCAGGTACCATACAAAAATGAGGGAAAGAGCTTTACATAGCTACATGGGAAGCAATAAAAGATAGAATTATTTGATAGCATATAAGACATTCAAATAAATATCATAAAATCTGTGTATAGCAGAAAACAAAATAAAAATTAAAGCACTGTCTATGCATTATGTCACTTAAATGTAATTATTAAGGAAATATGTACGTGGCACAAATAAATAAAATGTACACTGGAGTTCTACAAAAAATATTAAAATAAATGCTAAAGATGGTCTTAACTGGTGACTTAGCAGTTTTGGATTTTGAAATTTAAGAAATGCTTCTAACATTTTTCTTCTTCTTTTTTTTCTCCCATTGATAGCCATCTTTTTCAAATACTCTTAAAAAAAACCTGTGTTTGTTACATCTACAAGTTTACTGATGGGTTGCTTAATTTTTGCATGTTGTCAATTTCTCAGATGTAAAATAAAATACTCTATTTTCCTATTTATCCCTATAACTATATTCCAGTGATTCTCAATCTTTAAAATCACCAAAAAGACTTATTAAAATCCAGAGCATTTGCTCCATCCCAGAATTTCAGATTAAGTCACACTAAGGAAGCACCCAAGAATTTGCATCTCTAAGTACCCAAGTAGGGCTAATGCTGCAAGTCCAGGGACTATTTTTTTAAAACTGCTGTACATATTCTAAAGTGTAAAATATTTCATTGCAAAATATACTTATATTGATTTTGAGCAACAATATATAGTAAAAATAAATAAAAGTTATTATTGATAGAAATAATACTTATATATTTGTACAATGAAGTTTAGGGTTTTTAATATCAGATATGTGACTTGCATCAATTCCTTTTTTTTTTTTTTTATGTTTTTTGCTACCACATTCTGTCATTTGGAGGTGAAACACTGATTATTTTATAATTACTTGTTCTTCTATCATCAATGGCATGCATTGATAGTTGAACAACCTTTAACATTATTTAATGGTCTTGTGTACAAACTTTGCACTGTCAATGGTAATTTAGATATGTGGATTAATAGAGATTGTGAGACACATAGAAATATACCATACAAATTAACATTCAAAGGCTGACTTGTTGCTCCAACTGTTAGAAGTGCTTTTATCAGACATTATTCAGACATTCAATCATTATTTTGTATCATATAGCACAAAATATCCCCTTCAATGTATTGGACATACATTGAAAGAAGAAAGTAGAGGTATAAATGCTATACACTTTGCGTTCAGCTGAAGTTGTTATTTAGGCTTTCATCATGGTTTGAGTTCTAGCAAATTCTGCCTCTCCTTTCCCTCCTTTCCATAGGTTGTGACCCCAGAGAACTCTAAAAA
>NW_006408944.1:131258-133519 GCF_000296735.1 Chrysochloris asiatica | reverse complement strand
TTCATTAGTATTTCAAATCGTCTTCACTTCCAGGAAGTAATATAAATCTCTTCCAATTGACTGTGCTTTATTCAACACAGATTTGTGTGTTATTCTGGAAGTATTTTTTAGCATTTAACTTCAACACAGTAATTCAAATGCATTGATTCTTCTACAAGCTTCCTTATTCATTGTCCAATTTTCACAAGCATATGAACTGATTGAAAATATCATGGCTTGGGTCAGGTTACAAACAGTAAGTCGTAAATCGTAAGCATTAAATATAAGTGCTCACCCCTGGTATGAAGTTGTATTACAACTACTACAACTCTCATCTGTGTTAGATTGGGAAGAAGCAGAGGTGGAAATTGAAATGTTGGGTTATACAACAGCTACAACATCTGAAAAGAAAGGCAGTCAAAACTGCCAGTAGTATGGAGTCAGATATGTTAACTTCATAAGAATTCATGAGTAAAGAAAGCATCTTAATCCACCTAAATTTTAAAGCTAGATATGAAGACAGATGGCTTTAATGAAAGCAAGGAAACCTTGTTTTCTGCAAGGACTGTGATGAATATTCTGAAAATTAGGCTTTAATTTATTTCTAAGAGTATCAAAACTGAACAAATTAAATTTTACACATAGGCTAGCATTCTTATACAGAAACGTTAGGACCCTAATAAGAAAAGGTTTGCTGTTGTTAAGTGCCGTCAAGTAGGTTCTGATGCCATATAGAGTTTCCAAGGAACAGCTAGTGAGTCCGAACCATTGACCTTGCAGTTCAAACCAAAATTGCGGTCCAGTACTATAAATGCAAGAAACTGAATCCTTTAGAAACCCTGCTTGAAGTTGGGTTATATTCATGAACTGAACCTCAAACTCTTTGTGAAAATCATAGTCCAGTACTGCTCCTACAGTGCCACATCAGGAGTCCTAAAAGGGAAGAAAAAACATTTTAGGTTTACAGATAAAGTTGTAGTATGTAATAAAATAAAGAAGCTATACAAATGATATGTAACAAAAAAGGATTGGATTGGCATCAGCTGTTAGTATATTCAAAGGAGATAGTCTTAGTGTGGAGAGAAAGAAAATTTTATTTATTTACTTAATGAACAGTGTTAAACATCTATTCTGTATCAGACTGTGGTCTAAGCAATGAGTCACAATGCTAAACAAGAGAAGTGTATTTATTGCATTATTTCTCTAGTGTGGATTCCTGTGGATTCCTGGTGTGGTGCTATAGGACCAGCACTGTACTGAGAATCACAAGGTCAACAGCTCAAGAAAAAGAAAATCCACCAGATGCTCCTTGAAAATGCTACGAAGTGTTGCTATGAGTTGGAACCATCTGGATGGTACTTAAAAAGAATAACAACTGTAAGAAAATACAGCAAGCTGAGTCAACTATAAAGACATAAAAGTCTGGCCTCACAATTCTGTAGGCAAGTAATACAAATTAGAATGTAGGTCCTGTTGCTTCCTTCTGAAAGAACTGGTCTACATCTCTCTCCTAGCTTCTGTTAGCCCCACATGTTCTTTGACTTGCAATTGCAGTGTTGCATGGAATCCTTCATCTATTTTTCTGTATCTGTGTTCTCATGTTTACTTAGTTGATGCCATTTTCAATAACCTTGTTTCCATACAGGTTAATGTGCAGGACTGCAAAGTTGTCTGAGCCTTACGGTTGGCAGTTCTAGCTCACCAATTTTTCCTTGGAAAACCTAACAGGGTCACTATGAGTCAGAACTAACTCGATGGCACTAAACAACAACAATGGCACTAAACAACAACAAATACAGGGTCACATTGACAGGTACAATGGGTAAGACACTAATATGTAATTTGGGCACAAAAGTCATCCCATAATAGTACTTAATGGATCTCACATACTATCATAGGAGAGAGTCATGTAAGGAAACTCGCATATAAAGATCAAATAAAAATAAATCATGAAGTGAATTTCTTAAATAAAATAAATACAAAGAAAACACAGAAAGAAGCAAATCATGCATGTTACATATGCTAATTCATAAGATAATCATGATTGGTATTCTGAAGAAGAGGGCATTGAAAAATATCTAACATAAAGAGTCTATTACAAGCTTGATATTCAAAGAACAAGTAGGAATGAAAGTGAATGAGCCAGGAAAACTCAGAGGAAATCAAGTCACACAGATATCTAAGGCACAGATTTATATGTTGTAGTTGTTGTTGTTGTCAGGTGCCGTCAAGTCGGAACCGACTCATAGCAACCCCATGCACAGCAGAACATAACAATGTCC
>NW_006408944.1:123949-128327 GCF_000296735.1 Chrysochloris asiatica | reverse complement strand
TACCATATGAACAAGAGCCAATGATACTCAGGGAGGAAGTCCAAAGTGCATTGAAAGAATTGGCAAAGAACAGATTTATATAGAAGACTTTTATGTTGTTGTTTTATCAGTCACTGAGCCAGCAGTGAATCATGTAACCTCATACCCAACAGAATATAACTCTGTCAAGTTCTGTACCATCCCCTGATCAATTTCAGATTACATTATTTTGATCCCTAGAGTTTTTAAGGCTGAGTTTTAGAAGTAGATTGCTATGCTTTTCTTCTTCTTGTTGTTTTATTTAACTCTGCTGAAATCTGTTTAGCATGATAACAGCATACAATCCTCCATTGACAGATAGGCAGTAGCTATGTTTGAAAAGCTAGGATCAGAACTGGGTGTTCTGCATGGAAGGTTAGAATTACATCACTGAACCACCAATAGTCCCAAGTAAGGTACTTGGGACTATTGATTTCAGATTTATATAAAACTATGGATTCCATAGGAGGGATCTGAGTTTAGTGAGCTATGACAAACATTTTAAAACTACATGAAGAAAAGACTTGACGTTGTGAACACAGCGGCATGGAAGCAGTAAGCCCAGTTCAGAGGTGTTCTAATGGTCCAAATAATACATGATGGCAACCTGTGCAGAGTATTAGCAATGCAGTTAGAGACAATCAATTAGATTCTTGGTATATTTTGAAATATCTTAGCAGAACTTGTGGATGGATTGAACTTGAGTTGCGAAGGGAGCACAAATTTGACCCCACAATTATGTCCAGCACAACTGGTAAAGTCTTGGAGTGGCACTGTTGATTAAACACTGAGCTTCTAACCTCAAAGTTGATGGTTCATACCCACCAGCCGCTGTTAGGAAACAAGATAACTATGAGTTGGAACTGACTTGAAGATAATTAACAACACTGTCACTGACTTGGGGAAGAGTGCAAGTTTAGACAACAAATAAAGAGTTTTGGAACAAATAAATTTTTTACACTCATAAGTGGGCAATTATATACTAGAGGATGGTATTGGCAATACTAACTTGGTGATCATAAACATAGGGACTGTGCCTATGTTATGAGCCAAGATAGGTTTGCACAAAGGATGTGCATAAATGCAGAAAAGATGAGGAAAGTTGAATGAGCACTGAAAATTTGTCTATGTTTAAATGTCAGAAAGAAGGGGAAGAGGCAATGACAGAGATTGACAAAGAGCAGTCACAAGGTAGAAGGAAATGCAAATTTGCTACCAGATCCCAGGAACTTTTTGAAGTTGACTCTCGTTTCCATATGGAGATTTAGACTTATGGTGTTCATGCTGGTTTAAGACATAGGTACAGTCTATTTTTAGACTACAAAAGATGCAAGTAGAGTCATATTAAAAATACAGTGAGAGAATATTAACAAGGGTATTGACACAGTAAGGCTTCAAATAAAACAATCCACCCTTTTTAAAATTTCTTCTTTTTTGTATTTAATTTATGATGCCCTGAGATTTTGACCAGCATTTTACAGGGCTACAGTCATCTCATTCAAAACAAAGGAATGTATTTCCGTAGGTTTGAACAGCAAACTCAATTTCTGAATTCATAAAGAGTCCCTATTTCTCAAAAGTAAATCAGAAGAAGCTAGTTTTGATAGCATTTGTCTCTCTTATAAAAAATTCTATCTAAAAATTACATTTTGCCTTCTCTCAGCAGACAGTGAAATTGTTGTCAGAGGAAATCAAGACAAACAAAATGTGGCTGTCATACACAAAATTGTGTAAAAGAATTCCCTGAGTAGCTATTTGCTAAAGGCAATGTTTTACAGTCTTAATTATAACATGCTGGAAAATCGTAGAATGCAAATACAAATTCATTTTCCTCATTTGTTTTTCACCCTTAGGTGTAATATTGTAAACAACTGCATTTGAAATCTGAAACAGGGATTTATTTCACACCAGTATTTATTTTTTCCTAGAAAAATGGCCTTCCTTCTAACATTATGTCATCATGTATAGACTTTTGACAAGCCAGAGTTTAAATTTCATTAAATGGCACATATTTTATGTCCCTGATAGTATGTGTGTGTGTGTGTGTGTTTCTAGTTCTTATTATTGAAGAATTTTGTAACAGTAGTAAAAAGTGAAGTTCAAGTTACAGGAAAGACATTAATAAAAATGTAGTTCAACAATTACCACATCTACAAAAAATAAATATAAATGAATAGAAAATAAATATATGGAAAGGTTGTTGTAATATTTTGTTGTATATTTTAGATCTAGTAATTTCTTAGAAATGAATATCCATTATTTGGAATGGAGTAAAATAAATTGAATAAAATTTGTCTAATGGCACTCTAAAGAGAGAAATTAGGAAGATGAATTTATTTTTCCACCTATAATTCTCATATGTAATTGTACAGGTAAAGTAAATCCTATTGTATATATTGTATTCCTTATCATCAAAACTTCATGTCAAAGTGTAATTACAATACAAATGAGAATATTTTTGTTGTCTTTATGTGCTTGTCTGTCAGTTTTTGACATATACTGGTCCCTTACAACAGAGTACAGCTGCCCCATAAGGTTCACTAACCTGTGATATTTACAAGATTGCTAGGTTTCCTCTACCATGGAGCTACCCATTGAGTGGGTTTGAGCCTCCAACCTATTAATTAGCAAGCAAGAAATAAGAAGGCATTAGTAAAAATATTAGTTTTTTACAGCTAGAGGGTGACTAATGAAGGTAGTCCACCACTCGTCTATCAGTTTGTCGTACTGGTACTGTAGTGGCTTGTGAGTTGCTGTGATTCTGAAAGCTATGCCATCAGTATTTGAAATACCAGCAGGGTCACCCATGGTGAACAGGTTTCAGATGAGCTTACAGATGAAGACAGACTAGGAAGAAGGAATGATAAACTACTTCCAAATATTTAGTCACTGAAAAGCTTATGAATAGCAGATAAACACTGTCAGATATAGTGCTGGAAAATGAGCCCTTCAGGTTGGAAGACACTCAAAATGTGACTGGGTAAGTGATGCCTCCTTAAAGTAGAGTTGACCGTGGTGATGTGAATGGAGTAAAAACTGTGGGAATAAAGCCCGCAGGACCTTCATTTGCTGATGGTCACAACTCAAAATGAAGAGAAACAGCTGTAAACATCCATTGAAAATCGGAACATGGAATGTACGAAGTATGAATCTGAGAAAATTGAAAGTTGTCAAAAATTAAATGGAACACACAAATATCAATATCATAGGCATTAGTTAGCTGAAATGGACTGGTATTGGCCATTTTGAATCTGATGACCACATGGTTTACTATGCCGGAAATGACAAATTAAAGAGGAATGGTGATGCATTCATTGTCAAAAAGAACATATCCAGATCAGTCATGAGGTACTACGCTCTGTCTGTGATAGGATAATATCCATACACATACAGGGAAACCCAGTTAATGCCACTATTATTCAAATCTACACATAAACCACTAAAACCAGTGAGGATGAAATAGAAGAATTCTACCAAATTCTTCAACAGAAATTAATCAAACATGCAATCAGAAATTTATTGATCTGTACTGGTGATTGGAATGGAAAGGTTGGGAGCAAAGATCAAGTATCAGTAGTTGGAAAATATGGCCTTGGTAATAGAAATGATGCTGGAGAATGCATGATATAATTCTGCAAAACCAATGATTTATTCATTTCAAGAACCTCCTTTAGAAATCATAAGAGACGCCTATACACATGGACCTCACCAGATGGAATACATAGAAATCAAATTAACTACATCTGTGGAAAGAGACAATGGAAAAGCTCCATGTTGTTGTTGGTGTTAAGAGCTTTCAAGTCAGTTCTGACCCATAGCTAGCCTGTAGAGTGTTTCCAAGCAGTAACTGGTGATCTTGAAAGGCCAACTTTGCACTTCAAATGGCTTTTGCAGTCTGGTGTATAAACCCACAG
This sequence comes from Chrysochloris asiatica, assembly GCF_000296735.1. Lineage (NCBI taxonomy): Eukaryota > Metazoa > Chordata > Mammalia > Afrosoricida > Chrysochloridae > Chrysochloris > Chrysochloris asiatica. The sequence continues at coordinate 124,395 of NW_006408944.1, read as the reverse complement.
TACCACACTAGGATTCCATATGTCATCAGTGAAAACAAGGCCAGGGGCAGACTGTGGAACAAACCATAATTACTCACATGCAAATTCAAACTGAAGCTGAAGAAAATGAAAACAAGTCCACAAAACTAAAATATGACCTTGAATATACTCCTCTTGAATTTAGAGATCATCTGAAGAACAGATTAGATGCATTAAATGCTGAATTCCGAAGACCAGAAGAGTTGTGAGATGACATCAAGAACATCATACATGAAGAAAGCAAAAAGTCATTAAGAAGACAAGAAGGGAGAGCAAACAAGATGGCGGATCGGGTGGACGTATAGCAGAGAGCTCCGCCAACAACCTCACAGAATACCCGATAAAGCAGGCTCAGGGGATGGTCCCAGAACTCTGAACCACATATAAAGGAATACTTAGAAGGTTGGAAGGCTCACAGCTGGGGGAAT
>NW_006408944.1:105043-119439 GCF_000296735.1 Chrysochloris asiatica | reverse complement strand
CTAAGGTGCGCCTGACCCATGCCATGGTATTTCCAAGGAACTCATATGCATGCGAAAGCTGGTCGGTGAATAAGGTAGACCATAGTAGAATTGATGCATTTGAATTATGGTGTTGGAGGAGAATACTAAAAGTGCTATGGGCTGCCAAAAGAACCAATAGAACCGTTTTGGAAGTAGTGGAGCCAGAGTTCTCCTTGGAGGCCAAGAAGGCCAAACTTCGTTTCTCATACTTTAGACATATTGTCAGGAGGTACCAGTCGCTGGAGAAGGATATCATGTTTGGTAAGGTGGAGGGTCAGAGAAAAAGAGGAAGACCTCCCAATGAGCTGGATTGGCCAAGTGGCAGCATCAATGGACTCAAGTGTAGCAACGGTAGTGAGGTTGGCCCAGGATCAGGCAGTATTTCATTCTGCTGTATGTAAGGTCTCTATTGGTTGGTACCGACTCAATGGCACCTAACAACAATGAAGGTAGTACATATTGGAGTTTAGAGTGAAAAGATGTTGATTCCCTCAAATAACCACTTGAGTGGTAATTACAGAATTTGTTCTGTTCTATATTCTTTATTTGCTTTACTTTGCTAAAAACATCATGATTCAGCTAAAGACAAATTCTTATTAAGGAAATCTGACTAGTTAACTCTCAAAGATATATCTACCTTCAAACAGAATTCCCTATACTTGTTTACATTATATAATTCATTCATGAAAAATAGAATGAAGTTATGAAATTATTTTAAAATGCTTTCTAAGCCAGGATTCTAGGTAGGTAAAGAAAATGCTAAAGGATTCTGTCTAGTCAGAAAAAGACTATATAGGAAAATAATTGCTTACAAAATAATTGGGACTATTGGATTTGTCTAACATTTTAAATTGACTCTAAAACCCTCAGAATGGACTTGCCAACGTTTCTTCTACCATTGGAACTATTATTGGCACTACTGAGCTCTGGAACTCCCTGTCAGGGTTGCAATTCAAATATCTGAAGACCAAAGTCAAGAAGACACTACTACCAAAAGTGTCTCAGTATACACACACCTGGTACCTGCATCCTAGGGCATAACTGCCTCCATGCAGCAATGCAACTGGAGAAGAGAAACTGGAATACTGGCACAGAAAATTTTAGTATACCCATGACCTTTATTTATCAGAAAAAAAAACAGTACAAAAAGCAGAAAGATGCTTCAATCTCACATTGTTTTACAAATCTTACATGAGTAGATTTTGGGGGTGTGAACCAATTAACATCCAAAAACCAAGCTACAAAAAAATATTGAAAATGTGATTTTCTACTTTTGAAAATATGCATTAGATAACAGCATACTAGAGCCTTGATAGAATTCAGGTGGAGCGAGGCAATCTGCAATAGCATCTACAAATGCAATTATAACATTATTATTAACATAAAATTAAAATCATATAAAATAATATTTTTATTGGGTGAACTCGTATGCTGACATTATTTGCCATATGTCTCAAAACAGGTATCGTTCTTTAAAACTTACTTGAAGCTCATTCTACAAAAAAGATAAGGAATAAAATAGCATTGCATTTTGAGTTTCTGTCAACTTCAAAATCACTGAAAAATACATGTATGCTACACGTGAAACTTATTTTCTCATATCACACAACATGCATAAAAGTCATTTATTCACATATATTAAAATAGTTGTTATTGTTAAGAGTCGTAGAGTCAGTTTCAACCCATAGCGACCCTGTATACGGTTTCCAAGGAGAAGCTGGTGAGTTTCAACCGCCGACCTTGTGGCTCAAACTGACTTTCCAGTCCAGCACACTAACCCACAGCGCCACCCCAGGACTCCATTAAAACAGTAGTGACACCATAAATCATAGATTTTTATATTGAATCAGTATGCTATTTTTTTGTAAGGAGTTCTGGTAGAGTAGTGGTTGCGAATCGGGCTGCGAACCGCAAGGTCAGCAGTTCAAAACTACCAACTGCTCCGCTGGAGAAAGATGAGGCGTTCTGCTCCCGTAAAGATTAACAGCCTCGGAAACCCTGTGCAGGGTCGCTATGAGTGGAAACCGACTCCATGGCACACAACAACAACAACAACAATGCTATTTTTAGATATTGCCATTAACAATTCATTTTAATTTTCCTACAAAATAGGCTATTGCCAAAATCAGTACATTTGTCTTTGTCCCCAGTAATTTTCTATATAAACTTATTTTTAACATCTGGGGTTTTTTGCTTTCATAGTTGTTAAATACATTTATATTCATTTAATTTGTTAGCCAACATTTAAAATGAATTTCTTATGTGTTTAAATTATATAAATAATGATATAAAGCCTTTGGATTTTACTAATGTTGTGCCTGATATGTATTCATCTATACAAATAAAATAATTGTCATCAGTATTATTAGGTAGTTACCTAAATTTACTCTTAAGTATGACAATGACAAAGATGGAATAGTGCTTAAATAGGAATTGGAATAAACAAGAAGCATAAATACATTATTGCTCCAAGTGTTCTATGAATTTATAATTAGTGAGATGCCAAGAATAACTATACATTTACCTACCATGTTTTTCTACTAAAAACAACAACAAAAACAACCATTTCCGTAACAGAACCTGAGATAGCTTCTCCCTTCTCCCACGTTCTCACAAAGAAGATTATGTCAAATTTTACAGTCTGGAAAAAGGTTCCGATGGAACTGATGTTAGAATAAACAGGTACAGGGGAGATTGAATTTTTTTTTGATTTGGGTTTTGCTTTGCCCCACTCTGGTCTCTTTAGTGTGATTGTGAAAATCCACACTGTACCCACAGTTTGTGAATTCTAATGGGAGGCAGAACTCCTAATTTCTGAGGTCAGATATATCCATTTGCAACAACCAACTTTTTTTTTTTTTCCTGAAAACTTTTTGATAGTGATTTTTTTTTTTTTTTTTTTTTTTATGTTCTTTCAAGTCAGTTCTGATTCATAGTGAACCTACATACAACAGAACAAAACACTGCCTGGTCTTGTGCTATATTTATATCTGTTGCTGTTTGAGCCCAGTGATGCAGCCACTGTATCAAACCATTTTGTTAAGGGTCTTTCTCTTTTTCATTGATTCTCTACTTTGCCAAGCATGACATCCCTCTCCAGGGACTGATCATTCCTGAAAATTAGGTTCTAGAAAAATAACTTAGGCAAGCGTAATTAAATATGCATGTAATGACCCCCTCCCAAAACTAGGAGATTTCATTATGGCTAAATAACCACATTATCCAGGGTTTGATAAGAAGTTTCATCAGGGTCAGTGGTACTGGGAAGTGGCCAGAGCTGGTGATATCAAGGGCCAATACCCATTCTGATATTCCTTATCAGTGGCCATGCTATAGTCACCAGATTGAATATGTGGATTGATCTGGGCTATACTTCTCTTTCTCATACTCTATGCCTACCAATTTTCTAAACTACATTCCTAAATTTTCCTAGGAATTTGAGTTATCCACATCACATAATTATTTTTCTCCTAATTCAGAGTTGTTGTTTTTTTTTTTGTCTTCTGTAAGTACAATTAAGAGTCCTGACAACTGCAGAAATTCATAAAACCAGAGCAGTGCAGCTACAACTCTGGCAAATTAATACAATCTGTAATTTGTGATTTACCTAAAACAACCAGGTGTTGGTGTAGTAATTAGGGATGGAGCTTTGGCAGTCCATAGCGCGTGGTGCTCTTTTAGTTTTCTTGGACTGCCATAACAAATTAGCACAAATTGGATGGTTTTAAAGAAGAAAAATCATTTTTCTTACAGCTCTGGAAGCTGTGCGCCTGAATTCAGGATGCTGGCAGGATTATGCTCTCCTTTTGTCAGCTGCAGGGGAAGATCCTTTCTTGAATCCGCCTGTTTCTAATAATCCCAAGTGTTTCTTGGTGTTCCATGGCTAGTAGACAGATTTTCACATACTATCTTTCATCACTGTGCATCTGCTTTTGAGTCAGTACCTTTATTTTATAAAATCCCACTCAGAAAACTTAAAATTCACTCTACCCATGTATGGCTTTCTAGTCATCTGCAAAATAAATTTCTATTTCCTCAAACATAGATCTTGTCCCCATTTATATGGATGTTATTTACTGGTCCAGCGGTGAGGAGTTTTGTTTTCTTTATATTGATATGTAACCCATAAAAAGAAAGCTGTGATCTTTGATCTTCATGAGCAAGTGTTTTTTAAGTCCTCTTCACTTTCAGGAAGTGAGGTTGCATCAGCTTCATATCGCAAGTTGTTAATGAGTCTTCCTCCAATCCTGATGTTATGTTTTTCTTCATATAATCCAGCTTCTCAGATTATTTGCTCAGCACACAAATTGAATAAGTATGGTGAACGAATACAAATCTGGCACACACCTTTCCTAATTTTAAACCGTTCGGTGTTCCCTTGTTCTGTTCAAACAACTGCCTCTTAGTCTGTGTATAGGTTCCTCACGAGCACAAGTACATATTCTAAAATACTCATTCTTTGCAATGTTGTCCATAGCTTGTCATGATCCACACAATCAAAAGCCTTTGCATAGTCAATAAATCACAAGTAAACATCTCTCTGGTATTCTCTGCTTTCAGCCAAGATCCATTTGACATCAGCAATAACATCCCTCATTCCATGTTCTTTTTTGCATCCGATTTGAACCTTTATTAGTTCTCTGTCAATGTGCTTTTGCAGCCTTTTTTGGATTATCTTTAGCAAAATTTTACTTGCTTGAAATATTGGTGACATTGTACGATGAATTCTACAGTTTGTCAACAATTCCATTTCAAAAGGAAGACATTGTCAGGATTGTGGATAACAATCAGAGTAAATTCCATTATATCACAAGGATTCAGATTCTGGGTGGAGGTTCTTTGACCCTATATGTCTGCTCCACTCTACAGAGACACTAGGAAATTAGCCACATTGCCTCCGTTTGAGGAGGCGGCCCCATCTCCAGGCTCACCATAATGACAATCCCACTCTATATAATCTAGGTTATGCCAATCCAGCCCCACTTCTACCCCATGCTATGTCCTGAGTACTGCAAGTCTCTCAACTTTTCCTAGAATCAATCTTTTCTTTCTTGGAAGATAACAAATGTTTGCCTTAAGCAGCCCCATGATATTGTTTACTGCATGTAGAACTGCAGGAATTAAATAATTTTTCTTTATTTTATCCTTTCTCTGTATGCTTAATTTTAGAGCCTGAGACAGCTTGATTCATAAATGACACCTCTTTAATAAATGGTTGCTGACTAAAACATTTGGTATTCTATCCAGAACAGGCTTTCTTAACTTATACAATTGGATTTTCCAAATTTTCAAGTTTTGGTTTCTTTGTGCACAATTGTCTTTAAATGTATTCATTTTGTTTTCACTGTACTATAAATAGCAAGGAGGAACTAGGGGGCACTTTAATTACTCTGCTGAAAAATATCCTCAGCTAAATGTTGAATTTCATTATTTACAAGTTCTGCTTTCCACCAAACATTAACACATAATTAAGCCAAGTTATTTGCCACCTTATAACAAGACAATTCTTCAATCAAATGCCCAATAACATGTTCATCATTTCTTTTAAAGTCTCATCAAAAGTACATTTATAATCTGTGATTTTAACTCTTCCTTTTTTGACGACAGAAGTTTTCCACAGCTCTCCATTATTTTTGAGGCTTCTATTAGAATTACCCTTAATATTCAAAATTCTACCCACATGCAATTTTGACTTTTATATGAATTACTTCAAACTCTTTTAGCTTTACCCATTACTCAATAAAAAGCCCATTCCATATCTACAGGTATTAGTTAGAGAAGCATGCCACTTCTTGGTAACAAATTCTTAGTTTCTTCCACATAACCTCTTAGGGAACACAATTGAAACTACAGCAATTATCAAATAATTGATTCATCTACTACCCTTTGGCTTATAAGAGAAGCCCTTGACAGCAAGGCTGCTTTGACAATATCTGTGGTACAAACTTATCAGCCTCTCCTCAATCATCTATACAGGGTCGATATTGGTGGGAACAGACTTGACAGCACTTAACACAACAACAAATTGCCCTTAAATGAATTCAAGACTTTATGATCTGCATTACCTGTTGTTGTTGGTAAGTGTCATAAAGTCAGTTCCACTCTTGTATAGGGTGGCTGGTGAATTTCAATTGCTGGCTTTGTGCTTCAAACTGAGCTTATATTCCATGCTTATCCTATAACACCACAGTACTATAAAAAATTGGGCATTAGAAAGTTAAAAATTATGTGATGATTTAGCACTAGATACTTTCCTTGGAAACCTTATACAAGGTAGCTAAGGAGCTCTGATAGTGTAGTGGTTATAAATTGGGCTATGAACTGCAAGGTCAGCAGTTCGAAACTACCAGCTGTTCCGTGGGAGAAAGATGAGGCTTTCTGCTCCCATAAAGTTTACAGCCTCGGAAACCTTATATAGGGTCACTATGAGTCGGAACCGACTCCACGGCACATAACCACCACATGAGTCGAAATAGACTCAATGGCACTTAACAACAACAACAACTGTAATAAAAAAGAATAATAAAAAAAATTCTAAAGTATCTATAATTTTGGCAAAAATATAGCTGAAAGCCAATATTAAACCAACTCCTAAACCTTTAGTATTATAGGAATCAGAAGGTTTCAGAGTTGAAAAGCACAACCAGTTTGATGCTGAAGATTGAAATTCTGACATCATATGAACACACCTGATTTTTTTTTTTTTTTTTTAAGAATTCTTATGTGATGACTATGGAAGAGGAAAATAGCTGTAGGATAGATATGTACGCGAACATTCTGAGCACACCTTTTACCCAAGCTCCAACCAATGAAAGTATCCTTGTCTCCTATATCCACCATCTCTCATTTCTGTGGTAGAAGACACTGCACCATCATCATAATAAGAGGAAGCCATTTCCCATCTTTGCCCACCTTATTATCCCCAAACTTATTACTAATAATGTCACAACTTATTGCTGAGTGACATATTCAGTTCAGTCTGGCTAAGTAGAACATGCCAATTTTATTATTATTATTATTATTATTATTATTATTATTTTGCCTATTATTGTTGGCAAAATATTATGACTAATTGGAAGAGAAAATAATTTAAGTACACTAAATTGGAGGCCAGGATGGCTAAGCTTCGTCTCTCCTACTTTGGACCTGTTGTCCAGAGGAAACAATTGTTGGAGAAGGATGTCATGCTGGGTAGGGTGGAGGGTCAGAGAAAAAGAGGAAGACCCCTAACGAGATGGATAGGCCAGGTGGCATCATTGATGGACTCAAGTGTGGCAGCGGTAGTGAGGTTGGCACAGGATCGGACACTGTTTCATTCTTCTGTGCATGGGGTCGCTATGAGTCAGTTCTGACTCGATGGCACCTGACAACAACAACAACAAAAGGGAAGGCAGAACATGCTTGGCATTTTTCAAGTTGAAAGAACTGAATGATATAGAAGGATTTTATGGGAGTCCTGGTGTGGCGCTCCTTGGAAACCTTATACAGCATTGATATGGGTCAGAACCAACTCCAAGGCTGTTAACAATAACAACAGCGGAAGAAGAAATTTGATATAAAGTGAAATGGAAGTATTATAAGATTATAAGGAATTATTGACTCTTTTTAGGAAGTGAATATGATATTTGACGACTCCAAGTTGAAACGGACAACCAAAATCAAATAAATTTTATTATGAATCTGGGATTAGTTTATCATTTGCTGAATTTGATCTTCTAGTTTACAAAGTCCTTCCACAGTAGAGCTTTTAGCACATAGTTGGTCCTCAATAAGCATATCTGAGGGCATTTGTAAAATAAATTAGTACTAGCCACAGGATGAGTCTGAGAGAATATACTGGCCTCAGAATGCTAATGGCCTTACCATTAAAAGTCAGAGGGTCATATTCACTTTGTTGAAATTGTGTTGGCCCAGAATCTAGTCTTCAGGCTTACCTACTCAAATCCTGATTTTTCAGAACATCAAGAGTGTATCTTTTCTGAAATATTGACTTTATTAGCAAACTCATAAGAGTGAACTGTGTACATACATGAAATTAAGAAATTAGCTTACAATGATGATGACTATGCTGCCATGTTATGTCCTCAACCAGTATGTTTTATGGTGAAAACAAAACCTCTATGGGAATTCAAACCAAAGAATGTTAGAGTTCTTCTTTGCACCTTAGTTTTTACTTTTTCACATGCAAGACACCCAGGAAAATCATTTTTACATTCTCTTGATTTTAACCAAACTCTGGAACATCTATAATAGAAACAGCCAAAACAACAAAAATAAATACTTGTTATCTATTCTCAATTTATAGTGACTTCATGTATGCTGAGTAAAACCGCTTCATAGAGTTTTCAAGGCTCTGTCCATTCAGAAGCAGATGACAAGAACTTCTGCCACTACTTATGGGTTTGAACTACTAACTTTTGTGTTAACCTCTGAGTCACCCATAATTTCCTTTGAATATCAATTGCTGCTATGTGGCCATGGAGTCAGTTCTTATTCATAGCTACCATGTATAGCATTTCTGAGGTTATATGGTGTCACATATTAAAATTGCAAAACTAACTTTGACTTTGTCAAAATCCTGCTTATACTTTTTATAATGAAAACCACAATTAAGGTCAAGGACTCTTTTTTTTTTTTTTTTTTTTTGGTAAGTTTTTATTGTGAACTGAGTGATAGTCTACATGGGAGAACATCTGCTTTAAAACATCATTTCATTGCAATGATTACAATCTCCTCATTGCATCATCATTCAATGGTATTTGCTTCCATTCCCTGTTGTTGTGTTATTTTTGCTTTTGATTTTTTGGGAGGGAGGGGGAATGTCCACAGGACACTCAGGAATATATAATAATTTAAACAACCAAAGGGCACATTCTTCAAGCCTGTCTCCTGGTTGCCACCTCCCAGTCCCTCTCTTTCCATGAGTCCAGACTCCTCAGCTGATCCCTCTCTCTGCATCCTCATCTCTGTCTCCATCTTTGGTGTCCTTGCTTCCTTGGATGTGGTCCAGCACTCTGCTTGTGCTCTTCTCTATTAATGGTCCTAGGATCCTCTGTTTCTGTACTATAAGATTAACTATTCTGGTTTTGTTACAAAAATTCTACCTTTACAGTTGTGACAGTCCCAATTAATCATGATGACAACTACATACTATTGAAACATAAGAATCTTATCCATATCTCTTTTCACCAGACCCATCTAGACAAGATGAAAACTAGTCAGTAGGAATTCTACCTTCCCTTGTGCACTCTTAAACTAAACTCCCTCCTGAAAACTTGTAAACCAGTCACTTCATGCTTTTATCATCCTTTTATTTTAGTTAGCCAATGTCTAAGTTGCCTGCCTATCTATCCTGTATACAGAGGGCATAGGATGGATACTTGATGTGATGACTCCTTCCCTCTCAGTTGGTTTTTTGAGCTACTATATCCATAAATATAGGTCAAGTTCATCAAATTGTAGCAATTTACACTTGTTTCCTTTATTAACAATTGTTGTTGTTTTTAATCTTCCTCTAGTTGAGTTCTGATTATCAAGCCATTGAGATTAGGTCAAATGGGTGCTATCTATACCTCCCCTCACTTCATGTCAACTGGATGCTTCACTCTCAGCTATAGCCCTAGGTGGCTATTTCTTTGTCTATGGGCTCAGGAATACCCAGGTCTCACCACACTTCAGACCAACCAATCCTTCCTCTTTCTCTCATTTTCAGGTCAATGGGAGTCTATTGATTGTTGTTGAACTCAGCCCATTTCTTCATTGTTGCCTTTCTCTCTCTTCAACTCACCAATAGATCAACATGGTCACCCAAAAGCTTTCATGCCTGCTTATGTGTTCCCATTGAGTTTCAGTCTTGGAGGGGAGGTTTGTCCAGAATGGACTTGATTACTTATAAGGACAATGACTCTAGCTGTAAATCTAACAGAAGATCAGCAGCTTTTTTTTTTTTTTTTCCCATACGTCTTGGAGTAATTTTACCATTTGAAATGAAACTATTTAGGACTTTTTTCCAATATATGATTTTGAAGACTTGTTTACATTTTCTTCCTCCCAAGGTACTACTAAAGTCACAAATAAGGGCTAAAGCATACATAGGTAAAAGAAAAGGGCTAAAACATACATGTTGTTGCTGTTGTGTGTCATGGAGTCAGTTCCAATTCATAGTGACCCTGTGCAGGGTTTCCAAGGCTGTAAATCTTTACAGGAGCAGAAAGCCTCTTCTTTCTCCATGGAACAGCAGGTAGTTTCGAACTGCTAAAAAAGATAAGTAAATAGTAGGTAATATTCCAGAGTTTTGAAAGCTGAAACTTGAGCAAAGCTGGATGCAAGAAACAATCTTATCTTCTCTAGAAATCTTGAAAGATAAAGGATTTGGGATCTGATAACTCAGAGTATGAGTAGAGTAAGAATAAACATAAAGATTGAGAATTTAAATAAGTTACTCCAGGATGTGTGCTGAACTGCAAAATCCCCTTGAACCACAAGGTTCAAACTCACCAGTTGCTCCTTAGAAACCCTACAACTCTAGGGCACTTAACAACTACAACAACAATCTAGAAGTGCTGGACTTCGAGGGACATCAGGAATAGGTGAAAACATAATATGCCTTATTGAAAATAATCCTCCTTCAGTCATCTTTGATTTCAGGGAGTACAATTTCCTCCAAAAAACATGATTCCATTTTCAAGAAAATTTTCCTAAGAGGAAATAAGAAACTTAATTTTGTGGATCTCCCCGGGAATATTTGTATTCCCACCAGTTTATCTTTCTATGAATCCCGCTTGGTAGATAATTTCCTCTCCCCCAAAACACACACAAAACTTTCAATAAAAAATTTGTGTAACAATATTAAATATAAACAGCTAATTAAAAATCAATTCAGATTTCAGAAAATTCTTAGGTATGAAACAAATTCTAACTGGAAAATAAAGAGGACTAGAAATAGAGAAGGGAGGATAGGAAGACTCCAAAAGTAATTATTAAATATCATAAAAATAGAAAAGATATTGTCACTCTGAAACAAGCACATAAGGTTATTAACAGTAGAAAATTTTTAAAAATTCAGTGAACAAAAGAACTTTAAGAAATTAAAAATATAATAGATAAAACAAAAATTAGTTTTAGGTGTTGTAAATTGAATTATGCTGTCCAGAAGAATATACTGAAGTCTTCACCCATGCAAAAGCACCTGTGACCTTGTTTGGAAATAGGTTCTTTTTTTTGGTTGTTGTTAAATGTCATCTTGTCAGTTCCAACTCATAATGATCTTGTATTTTTGTTGTTGTTAAGTGCCGTCGAGTTGGTTCTGACTCATAGTGACCCTGTACAGGGTTTCTGAGGCTGTAAATCTTTACAGGAGCAGAAAGTCTCATCTTTCTTCCGCGGAGCAGCTGGCAGTTTCGAACTGCTGACCTTGCAGTTCGCAGTCCGATTCATAACCACTACGCTACCAGAGCTCCTTAATGATCCTATATAGGGTTTCTGAAAAGTGCCTGATGAGTTTGAGCCACCAAGCTTGTGGTTCAAACTGACCTTGAGGTCAAGTACTTATCTTATGGCACAACATCAGGAATCTATACATAAGTAGGGTGGGTACTTATTGCTTCTGCCTGGTGGTCTTTTAAATTGGAAGAATAGATATTAAGACAAAGTCACACAGGAATACCAAGAAATGTTCTGTTCTACCCTAAACTGAAAGAAACAAGGAAAGATCATCTCCTGTTGTAGTAAGAGTGAACACACCTGGCCTTTGCCCTGAACTGGTACTTCTAATCTCCAGATTCACTACTCAGTAGTTTTCTGCTTTTAAAGCCACCTGCATTGTGGTATTTTGTTATAGAAGTCCTAGGAAATTAAAACATAGGTGAAAACAAACAAACAAACAAAATTAAGTGTTCTATAATTCTTATTCTCTACAATGCTTTCCCTAGCTTGTCATGATCTACACAATCAAAAGACTTTGTATAGTCAATAAAGCACAGGTAAACAGCTTTCTGGTATTCTCTGCTTTCAGCCAACATACATCTGACATTAGCAATGATATCTTTTGTTTCACATCCTCTCCTGAATCAGCCATGAACCTATGAGAGTTGTCTGTCAATGTACAGTTGCAGCCATTTTTTAATTATCTTCACAAAAGTTTACTTTCATGCCATATTAATGATATTCTCTGATGGTTTCTGCATTTTGTTGAGTCACCTCTCTTTGGAATGGGCACAAATATGGATCTTGTCCAGACATTTAGCAAGTTAGTTGTTTTCCAAATTTCTTGACATAGAAGAGTGTATGCCTCTGTGCTGCATCACTTTGCTTAAAGATTTCAATTTGTACTTCATCAATTCCTGGCTCCTTGTTCTTTGTTAGTGCCTTCAATTCTCTTTTGATTTCTTCCTTCAGTATCATTGGATCTTGATCATATACTGAACAGGAAAATGTCACTGCCCTCTCCAGCCCAGGAGGCAAGCTAAAATGCTAACCAGGTGACCAAATGGGACCAACCCCCCCACCCCTAGTTTTCCCCCTGCCCTCAAACAGGTATGGAGCCTGGCCCCTCCCTATATTCTGACTCCATATAGGACCCTGTTGCCCTCCATGAGGGGATCAGAATCTGGAGAAATTAGCTCCTCTGAGTCAGCTGGCTTAATAAAGTCTGAAACTCTGCTTCATGTCTCTGAGTGACCTCGGTTTCTTTGACCAGGAATGTAAAATTGCTGTAACATTTGGTTCCCTGACCGGGAAACCTACCGAGTTGGCCCCTTGAGCCATTGGATCAGAGTTGGGGAGTTCCCCTCAGCAGATGAGAAGGCCTGCCACCACATTTTAGGGTTCCTCCTCCTCTGAGTGGGGCAGCCACTGCCCCCACCTCCCAGGCTGGACTCAAAAAGGAGAGGTAGAACCAGAGAAACCAGCCAAGACTTCTGGAACAGGTATGCCCCTGGGCATGGGTTAAACCCAGTCAGGACTGTCCCTATGGACAGATGCGGAAAGCTGATCCTCTTCCAAGGCCTCACCTAGAAGCCTCAGTCAGGGACTCCCCAAAATGGGGGGATGGAACTGCCATAGACTCTGTGTGACTGGTTGAATACGAGTGTGTATGTTACCAAAGTGCAGCTTGTTGTGCCTGGTCTGTATGATTCCAAGGCTCAGGCGAGGGAATCTGAGTGGGTCCTAGGGCACTATATACACTTAAGTACAATGGGAATTCTCATGTGAGCCTGCAGCCTTGGGATGTAGGTTGATGGATTAAAAAAAAAAAAAAAAAAGTGTGTGTTGTGGGGGAGTGGGAATTTTGATTAAGGAAAGTTTGTAAACTGGCCTTTGGTCTATACTTGATTGGATTTTTTGAGGTGGTATCTTGGGCCAGAACCTGAATTGAGACATTTGCATTTGAAAAGATGCAGACCCACCCAGAACTAGCCCAAAGCCAAATGCATGTGAATGGGGGATAGCCCAGGGTGGAAGAAACTTAAGTGTTTTAAAGGTTAATGTGTTTGATTAACTTATGGATATTGGCTTCTGTTTATTATTGTAAAATGTGTAATAGGAATATTGGGAATTATGATTATGGAAAGTTTGTAAGCTGTCCTTTGGCCTCCACTTGATTGGATTCATTAGAACTTTGAGGTGGTATCTTGAGCTAGAACCTTTGCATTTGCATTTGAAAAGATATGCACACCCACCCAGATATCTGACTGGTAGAGATTCTCATACTGCTTAAGGTGACACTCTCTGCTGGCCAGCATGGACTCCTGGTTCAAAACTCTCCAAAGCTAAGAGAGGATTGAAAATTCTCTCTAGAGAAGCAGCAAAGTCTGAATCTGACTGTTGAATCTTTTCTTGGGCATCCCCAGCCCTGTGTCTCCTGCACTCACCTCTGCTTTCACTTTGAGATCCCCTTTTGCTTTATTCTAGGTACACACATCAGGGCATGGTTTGTTGTTGGGAAGTGCCATCAAGTTGATTCCAACTCATTGTGACCCTGTATGGGGTTTCTGGAGAGTGGTTGGTGGGCTTGAATCGCCGACCTTGTGGTTCAGAAGACATTGCAGTCTGACTCATTGGCCCACAGCCCCACACCAGGGCATGGTAGACAGGAAGTACTTTCCTAAAAATGCCCCTTCTGTTTCTGTTAAGGTTAACCTCTGTATCTAAAATAACCTACAGGCCTCAATCTGAAAGAAAAGTATTGTAAAGCGTAATTCTAACTGGGTTCTATATGGGTACCCACCTATGATATCAAAGGAAATGGTGTTTTACTGTAATACAGCTTGGCCAGTGTACGATCTAAATGATGACAAAATAACCTTTGAATGTTGTTGTTGTTGTTAAGTACTGTTGAGTCGGTTCTGACTCATAGTGACCCTGCACAGGGTTTC
>NW_006408944.1:103843-104548 GCF_000296735.1 Chrysochloris asiatica | reverse complement strand
TAACCTTGTCTTATTACAACCTTTGATACCCCAGCAGCTGCCATTCGAGAAAATTATAACTTGACCTAGTGAACCTGCCTGGCCATAGTCAGTGACTGAGGATAGCAATTTGGGAGTGATTTCTCTATACCGTACTCTTCTAGGGACCCATTTTGGTAGAGGGCTACCCAGAACAGAGGCAAGACAAAACCCCTTTGCCGATGCCCACAGAATTAAATATGGAAGGGCAAGCTGCAGGATATTACTGGGTACATACTTCTTTCTCTATCTTGGATTTGTTAACTAGGAAAAATTCAAATCCTTCTTATTGAGATGTTGTTGTTCAAGGCTGCTGGGTTGGTTCTGACTCAGAGTGACCCTGTGTGAAATTTCCAAGAAGCGGCTGGTGGGCTTGAACCA
The DNA here is from genome assembly GCF_000296735.1 of Chrysochloris asiatica. Lineage (NCBI taxonomy): Eukaryota > Metazoa > Chordata > Mammalia > Afrosoricida > Chrysochloridae > Chrysochloris > Chrysochloris asiatica. The sequence continues at coordinate 104,149 of NW_006408944.1, read as the reverse complement.
CTGACCTTGTGGTTCTGATGGACTTAGTGGTCCAGCACATTGATGCACAGTACCACACTAGGATGACCTAATCAAAATAACAAATATAATAACCAGTATTTTGTTACCCATCGTCCTAATAGGCTCTGTTAACAATGCTCTTGACCAGAGATGAAAAAGGCTGGTCTGAGATAATGCATGGGACGAAACAGCATGCATCCAAAAACCCTGAACAAGACCTTTACCCCCAGTAAGGCAATTCCTCTAGCTGACACAAATTAAAATCTAGATAGGCCTGCCACAGCTGGTGGTGTTAATGATTGCGTG
>NW_006408944.1:101718-102683 GCF_000296735.1 Chrysochloris asiatica | reverse complement strand
AAATTCATTCTGGCCAGCTCGTCCCTGTCCCCATCAAGCCATCTCCCTGCTGCTAAAGAAGGGAAGCCTATGGGTCACAACAGGATGGATAGGCAATACCAGGTTATTTTACTGGACAGTCTGAATATTACCCTGTGAATTATGGGGCAACTAAACCTGCCATCATCCTCCCTGATGTGGCAACTGGAGGGCTGAACCATGATTGTATAGAAATCATTGACCAAGTATTCTCCAGCCAACCTGACCAGTTTAACTGTATCTGGTGGACTAGATGTTGTTTGTAACCAGAAAGTTACATGGAAAAAGGGACTCAGATAGCAGGATGTGTAATGGTAATCTTACAAGACAGAATAGAGGCAGTAGCCCTCCTGTGGGGATCTCAGCTCAAAAAAAGCTGAACTGATTGCACTGACGAGTGCATTAGAAATGTTGGCAAGAAAAACTGAATGTGTACCCAGAGGCAGAAGGATTGGAGAGAGGGGTTAAAGAATTAAAAGTAAATGACAATGGAATTGTTCCAGCTCTGAGAAGTTAAAAGCTAAAAAGTAAATGGCTTTTAATAGAATGATTCTGATCCTGTGAAAACTAGCACCTGCTCTTCTTAAATGAGTCCATGAAATGACACACTACAGGAAAGAGGCCCTGACTCGGTTCATTAGCCCCTGGCACTAGAACAAATTTTCAAAAAAATAATTCAGGAGGTTAGCTCTGACTGTTATCTGCCTCAAGAAAAATCCCAAAACAGGCTGTCCTGCACCAATATCAAGGTAAACAACCCTCTGGAAATTAACAGGTTGATTTCATGTCTATGCCCCCAAGCTGGGGAATTAAAATATTTGCTGGTTTTGTTTTTGTAGACACCTTTTCTGGTTGGGTAGAGGTTTTCCCCCACCAGAACTAAGAACTTAAGAAATAGTGAAAATCCTCTTGAAGGAGATTACCTCCAAGTTTGGACTTCCAGAGTG
>NW_006408944.1:95168-96428 GCF_000296735.1 Chrysochloris asiatica | reverse complement strand
TTTTTCACTCTTTCTTCATAGTCTATCTTCATCTGGAAGCTCATTTGAAACCTGTCCACCATGGGTGACCCTGCTGGTATTTAAAATACCAGTGCCATAGCTTTCAGAATCACAGCACTTCACAAGCCACCACAGTATGATAAACTTACAGACAAGTGGTGGCCATTTGGTTTTAACTGGAAACTGTCACTCTAAATTTCAAGGAGATCTGTGTGCTTGTGTAGTAGAAACCTCCAGAAGAGAGGGTGGGGTGTCCATTCGCTCAGGAATCCCCTCTAGTCACCAGAATGGAGGTGCACAGACTGCGAGAGACCAATTAACAGATACCAAAAAAAAAAAAAAAGAATTTCCACACCTGTATTTCTGCAGTTCTGTCAGGTGTTCATGGCTATTCTAATCCTTCCCACATTTGGTCTCTCCCAAGATGGCTGCTCCAGGGACAGCTGAGCGTCTTGAATTAGAAAACAATGGATCTCTTGATTCTGCTACAAATTCCCTTAGCTGTAAGCCTTTCAAGCTTCTAAATATTTCTTTATATGTGGTTCAGAGTTCTAGCACCATCCTCTGAGACTGCTTAGTCCTGTATTCTGTGTTGTTACTAATGGAGCCCCTCACTGCACTTCTACCTGATCCACCATCTTGAAGAGCATGGTCTTCTAGAGTTGCTATAAAAGAGAGGGCACACTCCTAGATAACTGAATCTATAACCAAAGGAACTGAGGTGGCTCTAACCCTTCTTATGAGTCAACAGACCCAGATACTAAATGCCATCTATCAAAATACATAAGCCCTAAACTACTTCCTGGCTGTGGACGGAGGAGGGCTATGTGAGAAGGTTAATTTTGCTAGCTGCTGCATACAAGTAGATGGCCACAATCTGCCAGTAGATGACCTTGTGAAAATGCAGAAAGTTGCTCATGTCCCTAGGCAAACCTGGGTTGGGTGGAACCCATAGAGCCTATAGGGAGGATAGTTCTTCACCTTTACAGGGTTTGGAATTTACTTAATCAGTCCATGTTCCTCCAACTAGTAATCAGGGCTATGGGAATTGCCCTTAAAATGAATCAATTGAAAGGGGTGCCAACAATCCAAATCAATACCAAAATACCATTACTTACATAGATGATGTCCATGGGAAAAATGTCCCAAAGGGCATCAAAAAGGGGAATGAACACGAAATGGTCACTGCCCTCTCCAGCCCAGGAGGCAAGCTAAAATCCTAACCAGGTCACCAAATGGGACCAATCTCTCCTTAGTTTT
>NW_006408944.1:92025-93748 GCF_000296735.1 Chrysochloris asiatica | reverse complement strand
AACAATGATAAAAGAAATATTTGAAAATGATTAATCAGGTGGCCATAAATAGGGTGAGAGAGGAGGAACTGCAGACAGAGAATGGTTAGGAGGCATTTCATTGAGCCATGAAGATCTGGTATAGAATGATGGCAATGAAATTGGAAAGAAAGGTATGGTTGTAAAAGAGACATTACAAAGGAAGAATTGATAAAGCTTGTTGACTGAGATTGTAGGAAGATCATTGGAGAAGGATGTGTCAAGGATAACTCAGATGTGTGAAGACTGTGGGACATACTTAAAAGCTTTTATGGGGAAATTTTTGGGAAAGAAGGTGAGTTTTATTGTCAACATGTTGCATTCGTAGCAATGGCAGGATCATCAAATGCAGATATTGGGGAGGCAGCTGTAAATGCAGCGCTGAAGCACAAAACAGAGATCAGAACTATATATATAGAACTGAGAATCATCTAAGGTTAAATTATAGTTAAAGCTATGAGAATGAATGAATGATTTGAGACAGAGAATCCATTGACATGGAAAAACAGTAGTAAATGAAGGAAGGAAGGAAGGAATAAACAAATGAATGATTTTTGTAGAGAAACATAATGGCATACTGATTTGAGCATGGACTTTGGATGCTAAGTGAGATGTTGAGTAAATTACCTCTGTTTTAATTTCTTCATCTGTAAAATGGGAATATCCATATTATCAATGGGGAATAAACTAGGTAATACTTGCAAATCACTTAGAATAGTACCTGGTGTTTGAGGGGGAGTATATGAATCTGTTCTGTTTCCTGTCTTTGAAATTTCTGGCTTGAAACCTTCACAGCATGCCACAAAAAGACAAGTGCTGACAAGTACATGACCTCAATGAAGAGGATGATAAAATTAGGCACAAAAGGCATGTTGAGGGCTTTCTTATAGTGTTAGATGTAGGAATGTAGCCTAGGATCCTACACTTCTAAGCTGAGCATTTATTTAATTCCATATTCAGTAAATGGCAATAGTCAGGAAATTATGCAGAGGGAGCATTATTATCCTGATATGGGATATTAAAGAGAGGTGACAGTAGAAATTATAAAGCTGTATATTTAGTGTTATTTTTTTACTCTGTGCCTTTAAGTTATTGTACCAGATGACTTTAAAGATCTCTCTCACAACTCATTCTGAATGTTTTATTCTTCAGAAAAGTATAACTATTGATGATAGTAATTATGAAAATAACAATATTTTATTTTATTTTTTAGACTAACATAATATAATTGGAGTCCTTGTGTGGTGCTGTGTGTTAATGCGCTAGACTGAAAAGTCAGTTTGAACTGTAAGCTTGGTAGTTCAAGCTCACCAGTCGTTCCTTGGAAACCCTCTACAGGGTCACTATGGGTCGGAACAGATTCAACGGCACTTTACAACAACAATGAGCTAGAATCAACTCAATAGCATTTTATAACAATAACAATCTTTATGAAGGACATAAACATATCTTTCTTTTGTGGTGTTGCTGGGTAGATATGAGCCAACAACCTTTAAGTAAGTAATTGAACTCAAACTGTACCACCTATGGGCCTAAAGATTAAGCATAGTTGTTAGGTGTCATTGAGTTGATTCTGAAACCCGATGTGTAATAGAACATAACACTGCCAGGTCCTGTTTCATTTTAAAATCATTGCTATGTTTGATCCCATTTTATCCACTGTGTCATATTTGGAGTGCCTTCCAACTTTGTTGCTGTTGTTGTT
>NW_006408944.1:80037-90387 GCF_000296735.1 Chrysochloris asiatica | reverse complement strand
GTGTTCTTCCTTTTTGGTGTTCTGATTCCAGATCTTTGCACAATTTGTTGTAATATTTGGCTTTATTTTCTCAAGCTGGTCTTTGAAATTTTCTCTTCAGCTCTTGGACATCCTCATTTCTTCCATTTGCTTTAGCATCTCTACACTGTAGACATCCATTTTGACCTTTTCCTTCTTTATTGTCTTCTCAATGACTTTTGCTTTTTTCGTGTATGATTCCTCACCAGATGTAATGCATAGAAATCAAATTGACTACTTCTGTGGAAAGAGATGATGGAAAAGCTCCATATCATCAGTCAAAACAAGGCCAGGGGCAGATTATGGAACAGACCATCAATTACTCATATGCAAATTCAAACTGAAATTGAAGAACATGTAAACAAGTCCACGAGAGCCAAAATATGACCTTGAATATATCCCACTTGAATTTAGAGATCATCTGAAGAATAGATTTGATACAATAAACACTAAAGACTGAAGACCAGAAGAGTTGTGGGATGACATCAAGAACATCATACATGAAGAAAGCTTACAACCTTAAGTACTCAATTTCTAGAACTATATCTGGCATTGTTTCTCTGCTGTTTATAAGCTTCCATTTGTCAGTTTTTGTCAGAAGTAGACTACCTGGTCCTCTTCTTAGTCTGTCTTAGTCTGGAATCCCACAGAAACTCATCAACAAAACCCTGCTGGCTTTGAAAAAATGGTTGCATAGCTTTCTGCATAACAGCATCACAGAAACCATTACAGTAAGATAAACTGACTGACCAATGGTAGAAGATTAGGTACAGAGAGATAAATCATTATTATTCTCAGTAGGAAGCTAACAGACATATATAGCAGTAATTAGAAAGAGTATTATAAACCAATATGGATGCAAATGCCAAAGGGACAGGCTAAGAAAGTGGGCTGAAAATGGTCTGAAAATGAGTGTAGGGCAGAGTTTGCTGAAGACCATCTGGAGAAGGCAGTACAAGAAACTGCTCCTTTTTGGTAAAGGATTTGTGTGACTTATCTTCTCTATGTCTATAAATCTAATAAAAATTAAAATGCAAAAATTGTTTGTAACCACAGACCTGTGCAACATAAAAAGCAAGCAAAGTCAGTTTGAACCATAAGGTAAGCAGTTCAAACTCAGGGTCGCTATGGGTCGGAATCGACTCGACGGCACTTAACAACAACAACAACAATGGGAATTCTATGTACATTCTGTGCATTTTTTTCTGTGAACCTAAAACTGTTCTAAAACTTAAAACCTAGAAAACACCAGCCATCCACAATGGAAGCACAGCCATGGTAGAATCACATAGGAGAAGGCTTTGCACAAATTGTCAAGGAAGCCTGGTGTGCAGATGGTTCAAATTGAGGCAAGTCTCCATGGTGGATGGTTGTAGCTGTACAACAAGCCATGTATGTGGATCAGCATGGGCACAGAGCATAATACCCAGTGGACTGCGTTGAGGGCTGCTTGGATGGTAGTGATGCATGATACCAATCTCATAGCACTGCATGGACAGCTGGCCAGTGTACAAAGAACAAACATATAGCTAACACAGTGAAAAGAACAAGAGTAGCTAGTGAACCAGTGAGCCCTCTGGGGAATGGAGTTGTACAAAGACATCTGGACCTAAACACAGGGTATAGATGTTGTTTTCCATGTGTTGGCTCATAGATCTCTCATTCCACTGGAGAATTCTCAAGCTGATGAGCTGAGCCAGCTTTTTGCTATACAGCAAGCACCGGTTGAACAAGTAGCCAAGTGGCTATACAAAAAAATAGGGCACAAAGAGCAATGTACACTATGGGCCATCAACAAGGATATGGACCTTCCCTTCTCCATGAAACAAATTATGGAAACTTGCCAACAGTGCCTTAGCTGCTCGTTAGAATGACATAAACTCATTCCCTACCAGATAGACTACTCCAGGCATACATGCCAAGCAGCCACTGTCAAGTAAATTACATAGGACCCTCCTGTGTCTCACAACTGTTGGTTTGTCCTGACATGTGCAGGCACTGTTACAGCACCCTTTCAAGTGTATCTGAGCAAATGGGTTATTCAACATTCAACTATTCAAGGTCTTTCCCATCTATGTGCTCCTTATGATACCCCTCTGACATAGATAGTGATCAGAAAACCCATTTCACTGGACATGAGGTCCAGGAGTGGGCAGATGGTCTGGGCATTGCATGGCATTTTCACCTCTCATATAATCTTACTGCCATTGAGCTAGTGGACTAGATGAATAGGATCAAGCAGACTTGACCCAGTGTCTATCAGCTGCTCACACAGAGACCACACGTTGGACTACACAAATCTCCCACTCCAAGAAGGCATTCAGACAAAAATAATACGGTATTATAATCAAGGGAAGGAGCCCAACCAGCACTGTCTTGAGTTCTTCCCACTCCACTGCATGTGTTTAACTCAATGGAAGTGATATAGTACTTTTCACCTCTCTGTCCCTCCATCCTAAAAGTATAGGATAATGCTTTTGTCAGTTGGGCCACAATGGCTGCAGAGGTGAGGAATTAGTAAGACTGTTGGATATGAAGAGCACTCTCCATCTTTCCAGTGCCAGCATGCCATGGGAAATTGCATGTGCCAACGCCAGCATCTGGACCTGCTTGACTAGGTGGTATGAACAGTCTGCAGGCTGCTTCCCAAAGTTTCTAATAAAGTGTTCTACCTACAGATTATACTCATTCCCAGATTCTATGTCTAATATAGGGAGCAAGTTAAAGTTACACGCACTTAAGGCTATGTTATATGTGATGGCTTGGGGTGCTGTCAACAGTACACATCCAACTGAACTATAAGGCCCCCTGAAAACCCTATATTCCATCACTATGAGTTGGAATCCACTCAACGGCACTTAACAACAGTGTATAGAGAGAGCCCCTGCTAATAATAGCCATAATATGAGTTGGCTTCCACAACAAGCATGCCTCTAAGTCATATCAATTTACTCTTTTTTACTGTTAAATGCACAGGGCAACACTAGGGTTGGAGCCTTTCACTCACCTTGGGCTGGGTCTGTGCATGTGGGTCTATGGATGGCCTTATCTACAACATGATTGGACAGACATATATCCATGAGGGACAGCTGTTAATCCCTAGCACCATTTAAAAAGACTTGACCTTTAAACCCAGTAATGAGACACCATATAAAGCCACTACTATTGGGCCAAAAACTACAAGAGGGCCAACTATCCTGGTAGTTTTACACACTTGTGGTCCTGGCCCTCAAAGCAGAAACTATTGATGTGGAATGGCAAGTTGAGGCCCTGTTGAAGCATACAGCCATGGCATTAAATGATACCCACCAGGTTCTCACCTTTTTGTCATTTGGATCAGAGCAAATGTGTAAGGTAGTGTTACAAAACCACATGGCTCAGGGAGCAATCAAAGAAATAAATCATATCCCTTCAAGACAACCCCCACTCCAAGATTGAAAATTAAAGGGAACACATAAGCAGGCATGTAAGCTTGCTGATGACCAAGTTGGTCTACTGGTGAGATGAAAATGGGAAAAGGTAGTAATGAAGAAATGGGCGGAATTCAAGCATGTTCCATAGAGTCCCACTGACCCAGAGATGAGATAGAGAAGAGAAAGGGCTGTTGGCCCAAAGTGTGGTGAAACCTGGGGACTCCTGAGGCCATGGACAAGCACAGAGCCATGAAGGGCTAGAACCAAGAGTGAAGCATCCAGTTGATATGAAGTGAGGGGAGATACAGAAGAACACCCAAAATTGTAGATAGTACCTATTTTACCTTGCCTCGATGGCTTGATAATCAGAACACAACTAGAGGAAGATTTGGAAAAAAAAATTTTTTTTGATAAAGGAAACAAGTATAAATTGCTACAATTTAATGAACTTGACCTATAATTATGGATGTAGTAGCTCAAAATACCAACTGAGAGGGAATGAGTCTTTACATCAAGTATCAATCCTTTCCCCTCTATACGCAGGATAGATAGGGACAGGCAGCTTAAATATTGGCTACCTAAAATGAGGGGTGATAAAGGCATGAAGTGACTGGCTTACAAGTTTTCAAGAGGGAGTTTAGTTTAAGAGTATGAAGGAGAAGATAGAGTCCCCACTGAATGGTTTTCATCTTGTCTAGATGGGTCTGGTGAAAAGAGATGGGGATAAGATTCTTATGATTAAATAGTAAGTAATTGTTATCATGACTAATTGTAACTGTCACAACTGTAAAGGTAGAAGTTTTGTAACAAAAACTGGGGAGAAGTTAATCATACATTTCAAAAACATAGGACCCTAGGACCATCAAGGTAGAAAAACACAAGCAGAGTACAGGACCTTAGTCTGAGAAGCAGTGACACCAGAGATGGGGGCAGAGATGAGAACATGGAGAGAGGGAGCAACTAAGGACTCTCAACTCATGGAATTAGAGGGCCTGGGTGCTGGCGGCCAGGATGCAGGCTTGCAGAATGTACCCTTTGGTTGTTTAAATTATTATGTATTCCTGAGTGTTTCTGTGTACATCCCCCACCCCACCCCACCCCACCCCCCAAAAAAACAGAGGGAATGAAAGCAAATACTGTTGGGTGATAATACAAGGAGGAGATTATAATCATTGAAATGAAATGATGGTTTAAAGCCGATGTTCTCCGATGTAGGCAATCACTCAGTTCACAATAAAAACTTAAAAACTCAGAAAAAAAACTATATATATAATGTAAAAAAAAAACACAAAAATACCACATAGCTCTAGATATTCTCACAGCTGTTCAGGGAGATACCTGCCCTTTCATTAGTACCAAATGCTATGTATATACTTGATTATCACCATACTATTTCCATGGCTCTGCAACAGATGCTGGACCACATTTCTCCAATCCAGCACTTATTAACTAACCCATTTCCAGCTGGCTTAACTTCTTACTCTCAGCATGGTACCTTATTCTATCATTTGTTAGCATCTTATGCCTGAGAATAGAACTTTGTTGTAGTATATTTTGTTGATGTGGCCCTTGGTTACAATCCTCCAATGCTCAGATCTGAGGGCTCATATGGAAGACTAGCAGTAAGATAGATTGTAAAGGCCACTTAGGGGTGTTGGGGTGAATTGTAGGAATAGAGTTCAAAGTGTCCAAAATGACCACCTTAATGTCAATTCAAACCTATCTCTTACTTTTCCCATGTTCTTGCTATCCAAACTGTTCTCCAGGAAGAGGCAGGCAGTCCTGTAAATTGTGGCTTGGCTTCCCTATATTTTTCTGTGTTCCACATACCTCCCTTAACTGCCCTGATGCATGTGAATCATGTGATACAAAAAAACGCTAGCTTATGTCTCTCATGTGGAAAAACCTTACTGTCCAGTCAGCCATTACTGGAGACAGTTGTTAATGCTCCTTTCCAGTAAGTTTCTTATAGGCAAACCATCTCTTTTATTTTTCTCTGTAATAAACTAAAGTCTCTCAGATGGATCCCTGGTTACTGTTTCTTTGGGTGGGGAGGGGGGGGTTGGTCTCCCTGCAACTACCTATGCAGGTTTTTCCTTTCTAAGCCTAAACACCAATTCTTAGACGTACATGAGCCAGCACTAGACTAAAACCTTCTGTGGATTATACGTGTGGAGCTGTGGGTTAATGCATCACACTGCAAAGCCATTTGAACTGCATGGTTGGTCGTTCAAGCTCACCAGCTGCTCCTTGGAAACCCTATACAGGGTCACTATGGATCAGGCCCAACTCGACAGCACATAACAACAACAATTTAAGGAGAAGACTGTCTATACGTCAGAAACATTCACCTTTGGGATGCTCCTTTTTGCAGAACTCCATGACCAATCAGCTCTTTTCCTAAATGACTTAATTTTTCTTTTAATATATTAATACATTAATCAGGATAAAGCAAAATTTCTGATCAGGATGTCCAAGGAGCAAATTTATGCTCTAACCTCTATGTGACAATTTTTTTTTTTTTTTAATCTTAGCTTTCTAATTTTATTCTTTTGAGTTTAAATTCCTGGAGTATGATTCACTATATTCTCCCAAATTAGAGCAATAGCAAAATCCTTTTCCAAAGTGCAAATATCATATTCTTACTTATTATTATCATTCAGTCTAGAAGGATTCCAGTAGTACGATCATAATGTAACTTCCTGGGTATTCATGACAAAGATCAACCCAAAGCTGATTCCCATGAGGTGGAATTCAGACATACCACCACCCTCCAAACTTCATGCTAATTCTGACATCAGTCACCCTTCTTAATGTACTCTCTATTTCTCTCCTGGGTTCAGTAATCATTTGTGATGGCCACACAGAACTCAGAGACTATATTTATAGTTGTATGGTTTAGTTAAAAAGGATGCAACTTGGGATCAGAAACAAGAAGCTACAACTCAGGATTAGGATCAAAAGCATTTATGTGGTTTCCTTTCTTCAGTGTACAGCAGTTCACTCAGCTCCTAACAGCCAAGCAGACATTTTCTTTTTCTCTCTCAGGATAGGTTTCCTCTAGTCCTCTTAGGACAGGCATCATTTAAGTACCTGTGAATAGATTTCTTTAGGATCTGCTGTTTGTCAGCATTGATTGCCAAGGACCCCTTCTGGGCCTCTTGATGTCTTTAGTATTACAGCTTTTTGACTCATGGTATTGTTCCCTCAAGAAGTTCCTTACCTTTTTTCTCTCAATGCTTTTCTCTCTTTCTTTATCTTCTTGTATACTATTTTCCTTCTTCTTTCTGTCTGCAAAACCTCTGTGAAATTGGCTTCATGTATATACAACTCCTAGCCAATTTCAAAGCATGACTCCTCACAAGTGGGATAGAGGAGGGAGTACAAAAAACTGACCAATGCCTCTGCATATGCCACAGACACTTCATTTGCATAAACTATTGACAAATCCCTGCAAAGTGCATAGCAAGTTATTAGGCACTCTGCAACCTGCACTCTGCATTTCTTAAAATTTATCCAGTAAATGTGGCAAACCATCTGGGCAAAAAATAAGACAAGGTAACTTCTCATGTCTTAAGGGAAAATCTCTTGAAAGTTTTCCAAAGAACCAAGACAAAAGATTGCATAAAGAAACACCATATCAGCACTCTTACCTATTAACAGCCTGTTTTAAACATTTATCTAAATTTGTATACTCTTTAGAGCCATGTGCAATTTACTTCTCTTTTACGTTTTTGTTTTCTTTCCAACTTTAGGATAGGCCATGTGAATGCAGACACTTAGCATTTGTATGAGTATATTTAAGAAAGTTTTACAATGAGCATGCTTTATTCACAGGAGGAGATATTTAATTGTCCAAATTTTTTTATAAACATATTTTATTGCTATCAGCAGAACCCTTCTTATGACATTAAATTAGTATTTAGTGTATTAAATAGATTTAGAACTTCTCTACAAATATCAGAAAGGATATAAAAATTATTAACTTAGGAATTGTGCTAAGTTAATCTTTTAAATAATGTTCATAAAAATTTGACCTTTAGCTCAATTAACTTTTAACCTTATTCCAAGGGCAAGAAATATGAAGATATACTAAGATAGATACTACATTTCTTGCTAGCTCAGTCAGTTCTAGAGATATTAACAGGAAAAAAAGCTTACACAAATCAATGATTCCACCCCTTGTGGAATTTGACACATCATATCTCTTTTCAGTGCTAATGGACACACTACAGAATTCCTTGGCAATATTATACTGAGCAAATCCTTTAGTAGTGGTTTTCTTTATGAGCAGGCTTTAAGAATAACACTGTTGTGGGCCATCAAGTTGATTCTGACTCAGCAACCATATGGAGCAGAGTAGAAGAAAGAGGTTAGCGGGTTAAAATCATGGACATTTTGGGTAATAGCTGAGTGTTTAACCATTGAGTCACCAGGGATCACTAGACATAGTAAATATACATTAACAATATTGAATATTCTATATGAACATAAAGCGTATTTCAGATCTACTTCATTAATAAATCAAAATGTCAATTTTTGTGTGTGGGAGGTTATTTTTTAAATCACAATTCATTTACTTTTAAAATAAAATTATGATTTGGCTTTAGTGATTGCTTTCATTTTCAAGAGTAAATTGAGGAGGTCACAATTAATTATTTTGGTCAAGCTGAATTATAAATTACCTATGTCAAGAAATCAAACGATGTATTGCATTAGACAAATCTGCTTCACGAGACATTTTAAAAGTGTTGAAGAGCAAAGATGTCAGCTTGAAGACTAAGGTGGGACTGACCCAAGCCATGGCATTTTTTTTACCTCATATGGATGCGAAAGCTGGACAGTGAATAAGAAACAGCATAAAAGAATTGATGCTTTTGTGTTATGGTTTTGGAGGAGAATAATGAAAGTGCCATGGGCTGCCAAAAGAACCAACAGATCTATGTTGGAAAAAGTACAGCCAGAGTGCTTCTTGGAGGCCAAGATGGACAAACTTCGTCTTTCATACTTCAGACATATTGTCAGGATGAACCAATTGCTGAAGAAGGATATCATGTTTGATAGGGTAGAGGGTCAGAGAAAAAGAGGAAGACCCCCAGCGAGATAGAATGGCAAAATGGCAGCATCAATGAGTTCAAGTAAGGCAACAATTGTGAGGTTGGCCCAGGACCAGGCAGTGTTTCGTTCTGTTGTGTGCAGGATAGCAATGAGTTGGTACTGACCCAATGACACCTAAAAACAACAATTATTAGAAGTAAAGCATTTTGTTTTGGTTTAATATTACCATGGTGGTGGTCATGGTAGTATGCTGTGGAGTTAATTCTTACTCTTAGTGACCCTATATAGGGTTTCTGAGGCTATAAATCTTTATGGGAGCAGAAAGCCTCATCTTTCTCTCACAGCATGGCTGGCAGTTTTGAACTGCTGACCTTGAGGTTAGCACCCTGACTTGCAACCACTAAGGAACCAGATGTCCTTAAATATTAACACTTTGTTGTTGTTGTTAAGTGTCATCGAGTATATTCTGACCCACAGAGACCCTGTTTAGGGTTTCCAAGAAGCAGGTGGTGAGCATAAACCGCTGACTTTACAGTTCAAATGACTTTGTAGTTGGATGCATTAGCCCACAGCACCACACCAGGGTTCCTTAATATTAACATAGAAACCTTGAACTACCTACCATTTAATGATTAAAAGAAGCAGAAAACTGAAAGAAAACCCCATGATTCTATAAAGGCATCCTGGTTGCACAACAGGTAACTACTAAGCTGCAAGTCTATAGTTTGGTGATTCAAACCCACCTAGTAGCACCACAGGTGATCTGTTTTCATAAAGATTAGAGCCAAGACCCTTGGGGTAGCTTTATTGTGTCACATGTGGTTGTTATGAGTTGTAAAGAATTAAACTGCACCTAACAATATTAATGAAATAGTTCTTTTTTTTTTTAATCCTGCCAAAATAATAGATCCACTTGAAATTTTTTTTTTCAGTCCCTACAAAATGATGTTCTTAATGTTGATCTGTATGAATAAATTTTTCTTTGTGTTTACTACATGGTATTTGTTCTATTTCTACTTCTAAAGGAAAACTATTTCATTATTTGAAAACTTATGATGTTTTCTCGTATTCTTGTCCATAGGATATTCTCGAGTATTCATTTATTTCCTTATGGGAAATCATTTGCTAAAAACACATGAGGCTGAGTGGACCCAGCTCACACCGTGACTCTTTTAATATGCAGTTTCCAGTATGGAACAGAACACTGTAGAAGTAGGACTTTAATGATCAAAGCCAACAAGTTTCAAGATATAAAGTATTCGTATTCAGTTAGCCCTATTGTCTCCATTGAGTTTGTAATAACTTTAATCTGGAGCACAGGTGGCATTGTGGATTATACACTGACCTGTTAACCTCAGGGTCACTGGTTGTAATTAATCGTTTGCTCCATGGAACAAAGAGGGGCCTTTCTGTCCCCACAAATATTTACAGCCTCAGAAGCTCTATACAGGATCACACAACAACCACAACAAAATTTAATCTGAGCTTTTTTTGATCCAAATGTCCCTATCCTGTACTTCTACAACTGATCTTTTACCATAAATGTACAACATCAAGATTTATCTGTGACGATTACTGCTAATTTGAGACTAGAAGTTAAAGTTATTGGGGGATGTCTTGAAATTTGATTGTGTCACCTAATACAATAACTTCTCCTGCCAGAATGTATAACTTAGAAATTTGATAAATGTCCCTTCATCCAAAGCACTATTGAAAATTTATAAGGCTAAACAGAGAATCTATGACATGCCACAAGATTACCTCCCTCCAAGGTGACAGTCATTTATTACATAGCTTATTTGAGGGAAGCTATGCATTTATTGACGATGAATGGAACACCATTCCTTTTCAATTTGTCATT
>NW_006408944.1:72079-77397 GCF_000296735.1 Chrysochloris asiatica | reverse complement strand
AACATGAATCTTGGACCTTCTTCAACCTTTTTTTTAATCCTTTTTTCTGCTTGATCTTCTGTCTTAGTGGTATTGGGAGAGTTATCTTCCAGCTCACTAGTTCTGCTTTTCATCTCTTCAATTCTACTCCTTTGCCCTTTCAGTGTATTATCTATTTCTGATATTTTCTTATTGATCATTTGGACCTCTTTCTGTAGGTTTTGAATTGTTCCCAATGCTGTATCTATCTTATTTGTTTGTTCCTGTAGTGCTTTCCTGACTTCTTCCTTTTTTTTTTTTTCTCAACATCATTGTAAAGTGTTTTGAAACATTTTATGATCATTTATCTGAATCCATTCTCAAGTATTTCCAAGGGCTGCCCTCCTTCCAGAATGTAGTCCAGGTCTACCTCTAGGTCATTTGTCTCAGAAATTTTATCTTGTGTCTGGATGTGTGCTGATATATTCATCTGTTTTTGCTTCTTGGACAAGTTTTGTGTTTAACTTTGGCCTTAATATTTAATTGAGTATGTATTTTGGTATTTTTTATACATTATAATTGTCTCCAGGTAGGTATAATGAGGATGTGGGCTTCCCTTTCACTCTTCTTATGGCTTAACTCAGCATAACTTTTACAGGTGTTGCCTGCCTTCCTGGTGTATAGCAGTCAGTACTGGTTCTTTCCTGAATTGTGAGGTTTTATAGGGTGTGATTGTAGCTTGACTATATGGTAGCAGTTGACTCTTCTTGTGTTATATAGGAAGAAAAAGAGTTTCTCAATTGTAAAAAGGGGAACAAAAAAACAACAAAACAGCAACAGCAAAAAACAAAACAAAACAAAAACACCAAAACAGAAAGAAAAAAAAAAAAAAAAGATTGAATACTGTAGTCTATAATCACAGAAAAGGGAGATGAGGGAGAGAAAAAAAGAAAAAAGAAAAAAAAGCTGTAGCCTAACATGAGTATGACTTTAATATCCTCTTTCAGCTTCTTACCTTCAAGGCCGCCTGATAAATTTCAAGATGCCACTGTTGGTTGTTATGCTGTACCTCATTATTTAATTTTCAGCTTGCTTTGTTTATAAACTTTCCCTCCCTCTCCTCACCATTTGTTCTGGCCTTTTCCCTGTTAATTAAACAGTTCAGGGCCGGCTGTGTACATTTTGAGCTGCCTGCCCCTTTAAACGCTGAGAGTATCTGTGTGAATGCATGGCAGAAGAATGTACCAGCAATGGGTGTGGGGGGGTGTCCAGTCGCTCAGCCCCACCCCCAGTCACCCAAATTGAGGTGCAGAAAAACTGAGGGGCCAATAAACAGATACAAAAAAAAAAAATCAGAACAAAACAAAACCAACAAAATATGCTGTCCCACTTTGCTCCGAGATTCCTGCAGCATATTCCAGTGTGAGTCTGCCTGCTCCCCCGGTTGGTCGTGCCATTTGGCTCGCACAAGTTGTCAGCTCAGGGCTGCTGACCCCGGAAAATTCTGAAGTATGAGATTTCTTACTTCTGGTACAAGTTCCACTTGCTATAAACCTTCAAACTTAAAATGGTCCTAGATACATGGTTCAGAGTTTTATAGCTGTGCCGTAAACCCACTTCATCTGGTGTTCTATGGTATTGCTGACAGAAAACTTCACTGCACCTCTACCCTATCCACCATCAAGTGCCACCCCCTTCCATCTTCTTTTGATGCTTTCTGCATCAATCAATAATTTGCCCAAACAGTTCTTCATTAATGAAAATCAAGGCTTGATTTTTTTCTTCTATTCCCTCAGCTTGAGAAATGCTGAGCATGTTCTTTCCTTTTGTTTTTCTAACTCCAGATCTTTGCACATTTTATTATAATATTTGACTTTGTCTTCTCAAGATGACCTTTGAAATTTTCAATTCATCTCTTATACCTCCTTATTTATTCCATTTGCTTTAACATCTCTATGTTGGAGAGCAAGTTTCAGAGACTCTTCTGATATCCATTTTTGTCTTTTCTTTCTCTGTTATCTTCTTAATTACTTTTTGCTTTCTTTATGTATTATGTTCTCAATGTCATCCACATATCTTCTGGTCTTTGATCTTTAGTGTCTAATGTATCTAGTCTGCTCTTCAGATGATCTCTAAATTCAGGTGGAATATATCCAAGGTCATATTTTGGCTCTCATTTACTTATTTTCATTTTCTTCAGCTTCAGTCTGAATTTACATATGAACAATTGATGGTCTGTTCCTGTGATCTTCCTCTGGACTTGCTTTGGCTGATGATATGGAGCTTTTTCATTGTCTTTTTCCACCAATGTAGTTAATTTGATTTCTGTGTATTCCATCTGGTGAAGTTCATGTGTATTGTTATCTTTATGCTGTTTAAAAATGTATTTGAAATGAACAAATAATTGTTTTCTTAGAATTCTATCATGAGATCTTCAGCATCATTCTATCACCAATGTCATATTTTCCAACTACTGATCCTTCCTCTTTGTTCCCAACCTTTGCATTCCAATGACCAGTGATTATCAATATTCCTTGATTGCATGTTTGTCAATTTCAGATCAAATAAGTTGGTAAGTTTTTTTCTATTTTATCTCACTGCCTTTGTTAGTTGGTGCATAAATTTGAATACTACTGGTCTTCCCTGCAGGTGCATGGATATTGTCCTATCACAGACAGTATTTTATCTCATGACAGATTTTGATATGTTCTTTTTGACAGTGAATGCAATGCCATTTCTCTTTAATGTATCATTCCCATCAAAGTACACCATGTGATTGAAAGCTTCAAAATGGCCAATACCAGTCCATTTCAGCCCTCTAATGCCTATGATACTGATGTTTATGTGTTCCATTTCATTTTTTTTACAATTTCCAACTTTCTTAGATTCATACTACATGTATTCCATGTTCAGATTATTAATAGATGCTTACAGATCTTTCTCTTCATTTTGAGTTGTGCCCAATCAGTAAATGAAAGTTCCAAGGGCATTACTCCATTCACATCATCAAATTCAACTCTACTTTAAGGAGGCAGCTCTTCCCCAGTATCATTTTGAGTGCCTTCCAACATGAGGCACTTATTTACCGACACTATATCTGACAGTATTTCTCCACTTTTCATAAGGTTTTCACTGACTAAATATTCAGAAGTAGTTCATCATTCCTTCTTTCTAGTCTGCTTCATCTGGAAGCTCATTTGAAATCTGTCCACTGTGCTTGACACTGTTGGTATTTAAAACACCTTTGGCATAGCTTCTAGAATTATAGCAATTCAAAAGCCACCACAGTATGACAAACTGACAGATGAGTGGTACCCATGTCAAGAGGAAGCATATGATCAAGGGCCAATGATATTGAAGGAAGAAGTCCAAGGTGCATTGAAGGAATTGGCAAAGATCAAGGCACCAGGAATTGATGGAATAAAAATTGAAATCTTCAGTAAGTGAGGCTGCACTGGAATCACTTAGTCATCTATGCCAAGAAATTTGGAAGACAACTATCTGGCCAACTGAATGGAAATGATCCATAATTATGCCCATTCCAAAGAGAGGTGACCCTACAGAATGTGGAAATAATTGGATAATAACTTTGATATCACATGCAAGTTAAAGTTTTACTAAAGGTAATACAGAAATGGCTGTAATCATACATTGACAGAAAACTTTCAGAGATTAAAGCTGAATTCAGAAGAGGATCTGGAACAACGAATATCATTGCTGACGTCAGATGGATCTTTGCTAAAGGCAGAGAATAATAGAAAGATGTTTACCTGTGCTTTATTGACTATATAAAACTTTCTATTGTGTGAATCATGACAAGCTGTGAACAACATTGTGAAATTTGAGTATTCCAGAACACTTAATAGTACTCATGAGGAACCTGTACATAGACCAAGATACAGTTGTTAGAAAAGAACAAGGGAACACTGAATGGTTTAAAATTAGGAAAGGTATGTGGCACGGTTGTAATATTTCACCATACTTATTCTATCTGTATGCTGAGCAAATAATCTGAGAAGCTGGGTTATATAATGAAAAACGTGGCATCAGAATTGGAAGACTTATCAATGACCTGCTATATGCAGATGATAAAACTTTGCTCATTGAATGTGAAGAGGACTTAAAATACTTACTGATGGAATCAAAGACCACATCCTTTGTTATGGATTACATGTCAATGTAAAGGAAACAAAAAATCTACACCACTGGACCTATAAACAACAGTCTTATCGATGAAGAAAAGATTGAAGTTGTCAAAAACTTCATTTTTCTTGGAACAATCATCAGCATTCGTCAAGATATCAAATTACATATTGCATTGGGCACATCTGTTGCACAAGATCTTTTTAAAGTATTGAAGAACAAAGATGTTAGTTTGTGGACTAAGGTGCATTTGACCCTAGCCACGGTATTTTCAATAAACTTATATGAATATCAAAGTTGAACTGTGAATATGAAGATCATAGAAGAAGATGTATTTGAGTTACACTGTTGGAGGAGAATATTGAAGTATACCATGAGCTGCCAAAAGAACCACCAGATCTGTGTTGGAAAAAGTGCAGCCAGAGTGCTCCTTGGAGTCCAGGATTGTCAAATTCGTCTGTCATACGTTGGACATATTATCATAAGGGACCAGTCACTGGTGAAGGATATCATGTTTGGTAATGTGGAGGGTAAGAGAAAAAGAGGAGCATCCCCAGAGAGAAAGATTGGCAAAGTGGTAGCATCAATGGGTTCAAGAGTGTCAACAATTATAAGGCTGCTTCTATGTACAGGTTCATCATGACTACAATGAAGTGTTCCAGAATTCTTATTTTCATAATGTTGTGCATAGCTTATCATAGTACATATAGCAAAAAGTCTTAACATAGTCAAAGAACAGGTAAACATCTTTCTGGTATCCGCTGCTTTCAGTAAAAGTCCATTAATGTCAGCAACCATATCCCTCATTCCCTGTCATTGTCTGAATCCAACTTGAACCTCTAATAGTTATCTGCCAATATAACTTTGCAGGATTTTAAAATTATCTTTAGCGATGTTTTACTTGTATCTGATATTAATTATATTGAAATGATTTCCTTATTCCATTGGGTCACCTCACTTTAGAGCAGACACAAATATGTATCTCTTCTATTCATTTGGCAAGGTAGATGTCTTCCAAATTTCTTGGTATAGATGAATGAGTTACTCCTGTGCTACCTCAGTCTGTTAAATGATTTCAACTTGCAATTCATCAATTCCTAGAGCCTCATTCTTTGCCGTGCCTTCAGTGAACCTTGGATATTTTCCTTCAGTACCATTGGCTCTTGATCACATGATACTTCTTGAAATGGTTAAACATAGACCATTTCTTTTGGTTA
>NW_006408944.1:68748-70690 GCF_000296735.1 Chrysochloris asiatica | reverse complement strand
AGCATAGTCACCAATCAAAGCATGTAATCCCCTTGAGTCTTAGTCCTGGAAGGGGGCCTGCACCGAGGGGACCCGACCACTTGCCTTGATGTTTCCTGGGCAAGCAACTTGCTTGTTCTTATAGTAACAGTCAGTCTGCCTCTATTGTTTTGTATTTTTCCTGTAGGTTTTTCTTTCAAGAAGTATCTTCTGTTCTTCTAGCTTCTCCAGGCTGGTCCACTAATCCTTTCAATTGGAAATTTCCTATGTCTGAAGATCTGTATGTGGTTCAGGCTTCCACTTATAGTCTTATGTATTGCAGAGGCTCCGCAGGAAACCTCCTTCACTGGGTATGTTGTAACCCCATTTTAGGTATACCAATCAGTTATAGGCAGAAGATGGACTTACAAGCCTTCTATGGTGATGTTTCTGGCTATTCCTTTCTCTTCCCTTCCAGTGTCTATTTTATAATATAATGCAAGGAATGTTCTGTCTTTTGATATTTTTTTTTTCCAGCTCTTTTTCAGCCTCATTTCTTCCATTTGCTTTAGCATCTCTACACTTATTAGCATTTCAGAGCCTCTTCTGACATCCTTGTGATATTATTCTTCTTACATGCTTTCTTAATGACCTTTCTTGTGTGATATTTTGATGTCAGCCCACAACCCTTCTGGGTTTTGGTTATTAGTATCCAATGCATGAAATCTGTTCATGAAATCATCTCTAAATTCAGGGGGTGATGTGTTCAACATCATATATTGGTTCTCATGTATTTGTTTTATTTTCTTCAGTTTCAACTCCTGGTCTTGTTTTGGCTGATCATATGGAGCATTTCCACCATCTCTTCCTGCAGATGTAGTCAATTTGATTTCTGTGCATTTCATCTGATGAAGTCCATGTGTATAGTCATCATTTATGATGTTGAAAACAAGTATTTGCAGTGAATAGTCATTGGTCTCACAGAATTCTGCTATGAATTCTCCAACATGTTTTCTATCACCAATGCCATATTTTCCAACTGCTGAACCTTCTTCTTTGTTTCCAACCTTTACATTCCAAAATCCACTAATTATCAATATATCTTGATTACATGTTTGATCAATTTCAGACTGAAGAAGTTGGTAGATTTCTTCAGTTTCATTATCACTGGCTTTAATGGTTGTTAAGTAAATTTCAAAAATAGTGGCATTAATTGGTCTTCCTTGTAAGTTTAGAGGTATCATTCTAAATAGAGTTATTTATAATGATGTAGATATCACAGACAACATTATACTTCAAGGTAGATCTTGAAATATTCTTTATGATCATGAATGTGATTTCATTCTTCTTCAGTTTTCATTCCTAACATAAGCCATATGATTGACAGATTCAAAATGACCAATACCTGTCCGTTTCAGCTTACTTTATCATTCTGTCAATCTTTATGTTTGTCATTTCATTTTGACAACTTCCAATTTTCCTAGATTAGTTCTTCCCACAGTTCATGTTCTGATTATTGATGTATACAGCAGTTTATACCAATTTTGAGTTGTGCTTCATTATCAAATGAAATTTCTGAAAGCTTTACTGTATTTGTGTTATCATGATCTACTCTAATTTGAGTTGACAGCCCTTACACAGTCATACTTTGAGTGCCTTTCAACCTGAGGGGCTCATCTTCTGCACTATATTTGATAGTATTCTGGTGCTATACTTAATGCCTCAATATTAAATATTCTGGTGCTATATGACCATGTTCCACTGCTATTCATTCAGCTTTCAGTGGGTAAACATTTGTAAGTAGTCTGCCTCTACTTCTTTCTAGTCTGTCATAGTCTGGAAGGTCAGCTGGAATATGTCCACCATTGGTAACATGATCAGCATTCAAAATACCTCTATCATATCTCTCAGCATCACAACAACATACTAGTCACCACAGTATGACAAACTGACAGACAAGAGGTGAATCATATGTGATATATAT
>NW_006408944.1:65417-68440 GCF_000296735.1 Chrysochloris asiatica | reverse complement strand
ATGGTTTATTATGACAAATTAAAAAGTAATAGTGAAGCAATCTTCCTCAGAAAGAACATTTCAAGATCTGTCTTAAAGTAAAATACTATTTGTGATATGATAATTTCTGGATGTCTATAAGGAAAACCAGTTAATGCAACTGTTATGCAAATTAACACACCTTCCGCCAAAGTCAATGATGAAGACATTAAAGAATTCTATTTCTTCAATCAAAAATTGATTCATCAAGCAATCAAGATGCACTGATAATTACTGGTGATTGTAATGCAAAAGTTGGAAATGTTTTTAAAATATGGTTTTGGTGATAAAAATGACACTGGAGATCACAAAATAGAATTTTACAAGATCAATGACTTCTTCCTTGCAAAGATCTTTATTTCAATACTATAAAATTGATAATATTGATAAAATCGATACA
Source organism: Chrysochloris asiatica (assembly GCF_000296735.1). Taxonomy (NCBI): domain Eukaryota; kingdom Metazoa; phylum Chordata; class Mammalia; order Afrosoricida; family Chrysochloridae; genus Chrysochloris; species Chrysochloris asiatica. Next base: position 68,022 of record NW_006408944.1, on the reverse strand, counting down.
TATATACTATACACACACACACATCTATCTTGTAGATGGAGTACACAGGAAATCAAATTGACTACATCATTGGGAAGTTATGATGAAGAAGCTCAATATCATCAGCCAAAACAAGGACATGGGCTGACTGCAGTACAGACTATCAGTTGTTAGTATTGAAGTTAAGAATTAAGCAGAAGGCTTGATGGCAGATTGGGAGAAGTGCATTGAGGACCTCCATCAGCAATAATACAGAATACCATATGAAGCAGGTTCAGGGGACAAGCTCAGAACTCTGAACTACATATAAAGGAATATTTAGAACATTTGAAGACATGCAGCCAGTGGAATTTGTAGTAAAAGCAAGAAAACTCATATATTTTTTTTTTTTTCTGATCAGCTGGCCTCAGTGGCTCCCAGAGTAGCCATTCTGGGTTAGAAGGAGAAGGGAAAGGATTACAGCCACCATGGATGCCTGACCAATCCTCAGAGATAAAGGTGTGGGCATTCTTTTGTCTTTTGTCTCTGTTAATTGTTCTCTCATTGTCTGTGCACCTCCATTCTGGTGACTGGAGAGGACACCTGAGCTTGTGGACACCCCCACCTCTGGAGGATTCTACTACACATGCTCATAGATCTGCTGAGCAAAATTTAAAGATAAAGGTTCCACTTAAATACAAATAGCAGAGCAAAATGGCCACAGCCAGCCTTGAGCTGTTAAATCACTAGGAAAAAAAGCCTGAATGGGGGTTTTGAAGTGGGAGAGAGACAGATTGAAAAAAAAAACAGGGTAAAAATTAAATCCTGAGTTACATCATAAGGAGCAACAGTGACATCTTGAAATTTCTCAGGTAGTCTTGAAGGCAAGAAGCTGAGAGAAGGACATTAAACTAATACTCATATTTTGCTACAGAATTTTTTTTTTCTTTTCTGTGATTATAGACGATAGTATCAAACTGTGTTTTTGGTTTTGTTGATGTTGTTGCTTTGCTGTTGCTGTTTTGTTTTTTGGTACCTCCTTTACCTTTAGTGGGCTCTTTCTCTCCCTATATTACCCAGGAACACACAGCAATTATGGTTATATAGTCAAGCTACAATCAGTCTCTATAAAGTTCTACTATCCAGGCAAGAGCCAATACAAGCTGCTATACACCAGATAGGAAGTCAACTCCTGCTACACTTACTCTGAGTTGAGTAATAAGAAAAGTAAAAAGGGAAGCCCATTTTCTGATTACATATGCCTGGAGGCAATCAGAAAGCATAATAAAATGTCAACATACATTCCTCTAATTATTGAGGTCACAGCTAACTTTCAAAGATGCCCAAGAAACAGATGTCCATATTGGCTCATGTCCAGAAACAAGATTGAATGACTGGGACTGATGAGCAGCAGATAGATCTAGAAATCATATTAGAAGGAGGGCAGACTTTGGAAATGCCTGAGAAGGAATTTAGGAGAATCATAATGAGGTGCTTCCAAATGCTTCACAGAGGAGTTAAAAAAAAATAAGAAAGAAGTCAGGAAAGCACTACAAAAACAATTAAATAAGATAGATACAGCATTGGAAACAATTCAAAACCTTCAAAAAGATGTCCCAGTTATTAATAATAAAATATTAGAATTGGGCAATATACTGAAAGAGCAAAGGAGTAGAATTGAGATAGAAGTCAAAACTAGTGAGCTGGAAGACAGATTTTTCAATACTGCTAAGATAGAAGAGAAGGTGGAAAAAAGAATAAAAAAATATTAAGAAAGCCTAAGATTCATGTTAGACAAGATCTAGAGAAATAACTTAAGAATTATTGGCATTCTGGAATAGGAAGAATAACACTAGTCCACAGAGGAGATAGACGAAGAGTTCCTGGGAGCAAATTTCCCTAACGTTCTGAAAAATGAAAATATAAGCATTGAAGAAGCTCAACAAAACTCAGAAAGGATAGACCCTAAAAGAAAATCACCAAGAAATATCATAATCAAGATCTCCAAAATCAAAGACAAGGAGAGAATCCTGAAAGCAGCTAAAGAAAGAAAAGTGTTATATACAAAGGCAAGCAAAATATGTTAAGCTCTGCTCTCTCCGCAGAAACCATGCAGACAAGAAGGCAATGGGGAAACATATATAAAACCCTGAAAGAAAAATCTGCCAACTAAGAATCATGTACCCAGAAATTAGTTGGCAAGCTAATACTACAGTGTAATAAAAACATTCTCTGACAAACAGAAGGTAAGGGGTTTTGCCAAAGCTAAACCCAAGCTTCAAAAAACACAAAACCACCCTAAAGGGAGTTGTTTCAAATTAGAACCAACAAGAACAGACAACAACCAGAGATTAATATACGGAGAAATAGCACCCAGAAGTCAATCAACAGAGGGAAGAGTCCAGAACAAAACTATAAGAGCAAGTTTAGAGGATCTGGGAAGTCAGTCTATGATCAAAACAATCACAATATGAAAGAAGATAAAAATACAGAAACAGATATACAGCTGCTGAGGAGGTCAGGTAGATTACAGGGTAAAACAGACTATTTTAAATTGAGGGAAAAGTTAATAGATTATAAGATAACCTCAAAGAAATTAATACTTCACAACACATCAACAAAATTAAAATCCAAGAAGAACATGGAA
>NW_006408944.1:47221-64862 GCF_000296735.1 Chrysochloris asiatica | reverse complement strand
AGAACAACCAGGAAGAAACGTGACAAAGACACAGAAGAATCAAACAACACAATCAGCCAACTGGATCTCATAGATGTGTACAATGCATTCAAAGCAACAATAGCATAATACACATTCTTTACCAGTGCACCATGACCCTGTATAGGGTTTCCAAGGAGCAGCTGGTGAGTTTGAACTGTTTACCTTGTGCTTCAATCCTACCTTGCAATCTAATGCATTATCCTACAACACCGGACCAGGTAGAAAAAAATATTAAGAGCTACTTCATAAAATGAATAATACTTTATAGCATGAATAATTCTAATACTGCTGATAGTCAACATTGATTGCCCAAATATTTTATTAAATACTTTTAATAATTCATATCTAATCATAAAGATAAGGATCCCTGATAGTGTAATTCAAATCTACCATTAGCTCCGTGGGAGAAAGATGAAGCTTTCTGTTCCCATAAAGTTTTACAGCTTCAGAAGTTCTATAATAGTGTGCTATGAGTCATAACAAACTCAGAGGCACCCAACCACCATCACTACCAATCCTAAATATAAATGTTTGAAATATCTCAGTGAGTTCAAATGTAGGAAAATGCCAGGAAGTATATTAGAAGTGGCAGATCTAGATGTAGTCACCTGAAACTGAGGACTATAATTTTCTATCACTTAATTTTTGCTGCCAAATCCAAAACAAATACTCACCCAAGTTCCCAACCTGCAAATAAATAGTAAAAGTAATTTGATAGTATTATCCTTTACGCTTTTTAATCCTGATAGTCTCTAGGGTGTCCAAATAATATCTTTCTACCTTCCAGCATTCACATACATTCACTGTCCCAAATAAGAACTAATACAACATAGTTGGAAAACAAAGGCACTACGTTTTTACACGTGTGTCTAAAAATTGTACTGTCTCCCTAACCCCATTCCAAGACTAAATAAAAATCTTTTTAGATGAAAAGGGAAAAAGAACTTAAAAGAAAAGAAAGAAAGAAAAAAGCAGTGTATATAAATCAGTCTAATAGTGGTTACCAGGGTTGGAAAGGAGGGAAAAGGGAGAATCATTATTTAGTAAGCACTGAGTTTCCTTTGAGGAATTGAAAATTTGACAATGTGTGTAGCTGTGGCTCTTACAACCTGACTCTCACCATTGTTGTTGTTGTTGTTATGTGCCGTGGAGTCGGTTCCAACTCATAGCGACCCTGTACAGGGTTTCTGAGGCTGTAAATCTTTACAGGAGCAGAAAGCCTCACGCTTCTCCCGCAGAACAGATGGTAGTTTCGAACTGCTGACCTTGAGGTTCGCAGCCCAATTCATAACCATTATGCTACCAGAGACCCTCACCATAACTAAGGCCTTATCTGGAATTTCTTTAACATTTAGGAATGTGTAAAGAACCTTGTGGAGTCCTGGGTTAATGCACTGGGCTGCAAGTTCGGTTTGAACTGCAAGGTTGGAGATTCAAGCTCACCAGTCACTCCTCGGAAACCCTATGCAAGGTAGGAACAGACTTGGCACTTAACAGCAACAAGTGAAGAACCTTGTAAGGACACAAATTAAATACTCTAAATTGACCAAGCCAAGGTCACCTCAAAAGCGTATCTCCTGTCCCTTCCTTTCCTCCTGCTGCTATCTAGGAAGGGGCACCCCCGCCCCAGATATCTAGTTCTTCTGCTTTAGTTCTGCATATGCTTGGAGGATACTACAACTCTTTCTATCATAATGCTTGTGAAATATTTTTGTTCTCTCATAGGAGACAGACAAGCAGGCACCTTTGACTCTTTCTAATTCTCCTAGTTACACATACTACCCTTAACTGTCCATACACTTGTGAATATTCATGATATAAAAAAGACACCCTTCTTGCAGTAAAACTTCATGATCCAGCTGGCCACCACCTACAAAGCTGTGTTTTACATTTTGTAGGTAAATTCCCTGCCTGATAAACCATCTCCTTTTTTCTCTTTCTATAATAAATTAAGGTCTCTCAGAAAGAATTCTAGTCTTTTTTTTAATTGCTCAACATTTTTTTTTTTTTTTTTTCAATTGCTAAACATGAATGTACTCAGAAGGCTTTCCCCTTCTGGCCCTGAAACCCAAGAAACCTTTATAGAGAAATTTTGTGTAGCTTCCTACATAAAGGCCAAGGAAATAACAAGCCATGTGGAGCAGTCATGAGTGGTATATATTGCAGGAACTACAGGTGGTGGCCACAGGCTCATGCAGACATCAATCCTAACATATGCCCTTTGCTTAGGAGAAGCAAATTCCATGTGAGTAAATGATGGAGAAAGAGAAGGCTTAATGAAAACCCCAAATCTTCTGTAGGCTCCATTGAAGTTTCAGAGAACATTAGAAATCTAATCATGCCTCTGGGGATTCTAGATTTGATAAGTTTAAACCTGAAATGATTTACAAAAGCCCAAAAGTGACTTACAAAATTTGACATTTATTAGATTACTTTTTCTGCCAGTCTGCAGAATGTGATCTGGAGATAGGAATTACATTTATTTTAATAGAAATAAGAAAAGTTTCCTTTCTTGGGGACATCTTTATTTGTGACTTTGGAAAGATATATCAATAAATAATAAAATTGAAGACAATATTTCAAATACAATAACAAAATTGAATTCTTATCTACAGGGTTGTTTTAATTTGACATTCTGTTCTATTTTTTATGAACTGAGTTATCTGTGTACTATAGCTCATCCATATTGAAGGGAGTATAATAATTAAATCATAAGGAAATTCATACTACAAGAAAATAAAGACTATTTGTTCTATGTGTAAAATAATGAATATGCCTTATTCATAGCTTTGGCTATTATAATGTTATTACACAACCATTGAATATAAGTTCTTTCTCCACTGCAAAAACAAATAATTAATACCCATTTCCATCCAGTTGAGATTATACTGTAAAAGAGCCACAGTCAAGGTAATGATCCTAGTTTGTTAATATATTTAAAGAAACTCCTGAAGCTTCTAATTCTCTTAAGGGATAGTAGAAATTATCAACTAAGCACTCCATGTCAGTGACAAAATATGCTGTAAAATCCTTTGTCCTATGTAATATTATATTAATATTTGAGATAGCATATTGACAGTGAAAATAGTCCTAAAACAACTACTTCCTGTTGCTTTCTCTGGAACTAATTTCGTTGAAAAAGTACTGTTTTTATCAGTCAGGTCAAAGATTTACCATAAAGTAGATTTAATGATGATTTCCGTGTCTTTAGTTCTCTCTGCAACATGCAGATTTCTTGTTATCAGTGCCATGTCAGTTTTGTATATGTAATAAAGATTATGTAATAATCACAATGATACATATGAAGCACTTATGTTATGCTTTAAAAAGTATGGGTTGCTGTTGTTAAGTGCAGTCAAATCAGTTCAGACTCACAGCAGCCTTATGTATAACAAAATGAAACACTGGCTGGTCCTGTGCTAACCTCACTGTTAACAATCACTGCTATGCTTGAGCATGTTGTTGCTGAGACTGTGCCAATCCGTCTCCTTAGGTATCTTCCTCTTTTGTGTGAACCTGCCACTATACAAAGTATGATGTTCTTCTCCAGGGACTCATTCCTCCTGATAATATGGCCTAAGTGTGAGAGACCAAGTCTGTTATGCTTGAATAAATGTGGGTAGAAATCACTTAGAATATCATGACAGCAATATAACATTGTACAAGAAAAAAAGAGAAACAGAGCTAATTCTCAGGATTATTTTTCCAAAAGGGGAACATTAGTTTATGCCTAAACTTAAAACTTGTAAACTTGAATAATGCTAGTATTAACTGGTCTTCTTTTTAGGTGTATACCTATTATCCTATAGTAGTATATTTCAAGGCAGATCTTGAAATGCTATTGATGATGAATATGACACTACTGATCTTCAATTTGTCTTTCACAGTATAGTAAAGTATATGATTGTTTGAATCAAAATAAACAATACCAGTCCATTTCAACTTACTAGTGCTTAAGACATTGATCTTTATGGGTTTCATTGTCTCACAACCACTGTTATGCTCAGCACATTGCTGCTGCCACTGTGCCAATCCATTCTCTTTTTCATGGAACCTTCATTTTGCCAAGCATTATATACTTCTCCAGAGATGGATTCATCCTGATAGTCTGTCCAAAGTATGAGAGATTAAGTCTTGTCATCCTGACTTCTAAGGAGCATTCTGGCTGTACTTCTTCTAACACACATTTGTTCTTCTAGAAGTCCATAATAGTTTCATTATTTTTCTCCAACATCATAACTTAAGTGTTTCAATTCTTCTATGGTGTTACTTATTTATTGTCCAATTTTCACATGCATATTAAGCTATTGAAAATGCCATGGCTGTGTCAGGCACACTATAGTCCTTAAACTGACACCCTTGTGCTTGAACACTTTAAAGAAATCTTATGTAATAAATACTGCCTTGGAATTGCCTAATATAATACAGCCTTTGATTTCTTTACAGCTGCTTCCATGAGTGTTGATAGTGTATCCAAGCAAAATGAACTCTAGCAAATTCAATGCTTTCTAAATTTATCATTATGCTGTTTATTTGTACAGTGGTGATGTTAGAAATGAACCTGTCATTTCTAACACACAAAAAGATACTCAATAAGACTAAATTACCTGGGCAATGCAAATTTTACTTCTTCAGAAGGGTGTACTTAGCTTTACAGGAAGAAGCTAGCGAACACACTGGGCAAGTAGTCTGATCAGGTTTTCATTCCTGACATGAGCCTTAAGGCTGTGTCACACCCCATTGGCTAGGGCTTTGACCACACAGTATTGTCCCTACCCGGTTGGCTAATTCAAATTGCTAAGACATGAATTCTTTTCCTTACTTGGTTGGCTATTTCAAATTGCTAAGGGAGCTTAAGGAAGTTAGAAAGTCCCTACTCACTTTAGGAAGTAGTAAGAATTAAAAAGAAAAGTTATCCAAATGCAATAAACAAGATTACAATAAATTTGAAGAAATGACACTTATTCCCACAATTCCCCCTTTTCCTGCTTATTAGACTCCTTCATTCTTTTCTTCAAACTCTGCAAGGAGAAGTTGACTTTGGTGTTCATGTGTTTCTAAGTGAAAATGGTTATTTTGGTATGGAAGGGGGATTATTTGGATAAGGCTTTTTCCATAAGTTTTAGAACTAATCCTCTTATACACGGTATAATACAACATCCCAGTAGTGTTAATATGCCAAATACAATAATAGATAATTTTGCTAGTAAGTCCTAATTGCTCTGCTGTTCCTTTTATAGTGTCCCTAGTATAATTTATGAATCTTTGTTGGTTATAATAGATGTAATTAATCCAGTCCACATTTTTGTTAATGGTTGACCACCAGAATAACACAGATTCAAATCCTGCTGCTATTTGGTTTCCAGCTTTAAACTTATTCAACACTCACCTGGGTATTTCAATAGCATCAATATAGACTTGAGGGTCAGAGTGGCTACACTCCTCTGAGTTCAGTGTTTTCATACTGAGCTTGTGGCTGGTCTGAATGCCAAGGTGAAAGGGATGGGCAATAGTACTAGGGTGCAATTGCTAGTAAAACTTCAAAAGGTTGCTTCCCACAGTACCACCAAAAGTCTGCTCGGCAAAAGGTAAGGGGGGACTGATTCTGGAGTTGCTCAAAAGGCCAATACTAACTGCATCCTATTAGGTTTCTCAGGAATGTCAAATCCTCTCCAAACCTAGAGAGGCACAAGGTGAAATTGTCATTCAAGCCTGGAGACCTAAGGGTCCTCAGGGGTTGACCCTCAGGACCTCTAACATCAGGGAACAATAGTGACAATGATTGGAAAGTTCATTGCCTCCTGCTGTCAGATCTTGGAAAAGAGCAATCATAAAACACATCCCCTTAGGATCAGACAACCATCCTAGTGGAAAGGAAACAATTTGGGCTTCCAGTCTTCCTGTCACACACGCATAATAGTCATTTTTATTTAGGGTGCGAACAGAACATTTAATCCATTCCAGCCAGGCATTTGCATTTTTATACTCTGTTTCTATTGCTGCAGTTTGTTTCAGGTCTTTTACCTCAATCACTGCTACTATTTTAGTGTCATTTTTAGCCCATAGGGTCCTATCTAGAGATGTGAACACACATGCCATGGACCCAGATTGCTACTCTTGGCTCCCTATCACTGACAGCATGGACATTAATTGAGATAAGCACTGAGTCCTCCAATTTCCCTCAGGATGAAACTTGACAAACACCTAATTTGATGGTTTGAGGGATAGATGCCATAGTTACATTTACTATCAACCTGACAGACAAAAGCCCTTTGCACCTTCCCCATGGTAATGATACATTTTAGCCATATTAGCTTCTAAATACACCTCATCTTGTCAGGGATAGGTTAGAACCCTTGGGCCCTACTCTGGTTACATATCCACACTTTACCCTGAGTTCTCTCCTACTAAACAGGGATCAAGGAAGTGAGCAAGACATTTCTAGTTCAACAAGAATTGTAATACTGAGAACAGCCTTGAGACAAAGATAAGGATATCAAGACCTGAAACTCTAATAGAAACAGCTGCCACAGGCAGATGACCCATGAAAATAATGCCTAGAGCTGACAACAGCAGAAGGCACTCCATTTCCAATAAGCCTGCCTCCCTTTACTAAAACTTAATGAATATTTAACATACCATTCCTCCTAATCAATATGTATTAGCCCACTCTTAGAGGAAGAGGCCTATACCTTTATACTCCCCAGTGCACCACAATTCTAAAGGGTCTTTTCCATTCACAGAGACAGACCTGTTACTCTCTTTGAAGTGTACTTTTGCTTTGACTTAATCTATGCTCCCTAATTCTACAAACTCTTCTGAGAAGCAGTGACTTGATGGAACTAATTCTTTAGATCCCTGAGGGCGAGAGGGACCAGGGAAAAATATGACAATCTGACAGAGGTATGGCAAGACAGCCTCTTAGATTCTTTTCAGGGTCACTTTGAGATTCCCACCAGTAACTACATTTCCCTTGAAGAGAGTCCCTTTTCACCGATCACTTTACTTGAGTATAGTTAGTCCACTCCTTCTCCACAGTCTGTACAGCTGTCTCAATGTAACCACACCTGAGAGGCATCTTCCCAGTCCACCTGGAGTCTGTCCCCTTTCCAGGTCTTGATCAGCACCATGTCTCCCAGTTAGAAGTGATAAACATTGAATTTGAAGGGATGGGTTTGGACCAAGAGTCCTTTTAATGTCTGCAACACAATATCCTTTTCTTCCTCTTAACAAAACAACATGCATGCATACAGAGTGACTCAAATTTTAACAAAATTATTATTTTTTCAATTCAGAGCAAGTATTGGTACACCAAATATCTTTTAAAACAGTATTATGTTCTCAGAGGATCTAAATATTAATGCAAAAAAAATTAAACACACACAAATAATGTCTTGAGCAATGTATAATTTTAAAAATTGCTATCACACTAGCCAAACAAATCATTAACCACCTTTAAAATTGATTAATTTATACCATTTTACTGCAGAAAGAATATCAAAGATATTAAAACAGAATAAAACAATTTCTCAGTGCCCAATTCACATTTAAGTTTTACCTTGCATGTGCAAACTTAGAATTTTGCATTGTAAACTCAAATGCCTATGTCTACATTTATCTTAAGAATTACATTTGAAAAAACTACTATGCTGGTTGCAGACCCTTTCTCCCATCTATGGGGATAGGGTCTTCTATGGACCACCTCCCTCAGTATCTTTTTTCTTTTGGTTCCATTCACAAGGGTGGAATTTCCAGTTCTTGATTATTACATAATCGCCAGGGTAATGAGGCTGCACTGGGAACTCTAGGGGCGGTGTCTGCATCAGAAGACCCTTTTTCCTAAAAGAAAGTAGAGTGGAAGACAAGCCAAGTATATAGTTTTTGAAAAACTGATCCTTTGTCTCAAAATTGGGAAGGTCAGTTGTGGGACATAAGTAGGATAACCCATAAAGCATCTTGTATAGGGATAGGCCATTGTCTTTTTGAGACACTGTTTGGATTCTTAAAAGGGCTATAGGAAGACATTTAGTCCAAGATATTTTTCCCTTCCCACCCCCCGAGATTAGGAGTTCTTCGGGTATATAGAGGAGACCAGAGGACTGTCTGCAAAGGGAAGATCTTCGCAGCTAAAATGTTCACAATTTCCTTATGTGGCCTACTATTAAATTTACTAGGGGCTCCTGGTGGGACCCATCAATATAAAAGAGTCCCCAAACCTCCCTATTCTTTATCAAAAGTCCTAAAGTGGATTATTCTCCTTTCTTTTATCCATTCTGGGCATTCCTCTTAAAATGTCATACTTTTCCACATTTAAAGTACCTGTTTTCTACTCTGGCTGTCTTTGGGTTCCCCTCCCCTCCTGTTTTGTCCTGACTATAGGGCTCGGGATCCTGAGGGGCACTGGTTAATCATCCTTCCCTGAGTTGCCTGCCCAAAGGTAGACAGCACACTTTTGGTCTTCTGTTTCTGTTTCTTTCATCCCATTTTACAAACACTTTTTGAACGTCCCTTAACAGTTCTTTCACAGACCTGTCTTTGCAGTTTTCTATCTTTTGTAAACTTTTGCAGATATCAGGCCAACTTTTAGTGACAAAATTGAGCTTTAACACTCCCTGGCCCAAGGGATCTTCTGGGTCTAACCTAGCATATTTTCTCATTTGCTTTTTAATTCTGTCTAAAATCTCTGCAGGTCCTTTGTCTTTTCCCTGCTGCACATCAAAGGCCTTAGAGACATTTTGGGAATGGGAACTGATTCTCTGATTCCTTTAATTATTATCTTCCTAAAGCCTCTCATGTGGCCCTGATGGGCTGTTACATTATTGTCCTACTGGAGGTCTTAGTTAGGGAACTTACCATCAGCTGCTGGGATGCCTGGACTGGCAGGATGTTCATGTTTCCATGGCGCCATCACAGCCCTGCAAATCATGGCCCTTTCTTCTCCTGAGAATAAAATTCCTAATACTGACATAAATTCCACCCAGATGTATATTTGGGGACCTAGGAATTGCCCCCCTGTTTGGTAATGCCATATGAGTCATCAAGGAGTGATTTTAGTTCCTTTTTTTTCAGTCCCCTGAACTAGTTAGGGATGCATCAACAAACTCTCCTACTAAGGGGACTTCTCTAAGGGGAAAAAGGGGTTCAGGCTGACTCTTGGGGGAGTGGTAAAATAAAGGTTTTGTATATCTTTTAGCACTGTGTGATTTTTTTTCCCCCTAAGTCTCTGCAAGGAAGGGTATCGCACTGGTGGTGGTTATGTGCCATGGAGTCGGTTCCAACTCATAGCAACCCTGAACAGGGTTTCTGAGGCTGTACATCTTTATGGGAGCAGAAAGCCTCATTTTTCTCCCACGGGACATCTGGTAGTTTCAAATTGCTGACCTTAAGGTTCACAGCCCGATTCGTAACCACTACACTACCAGAACTCCACAGGGGAAGCAGGCTTGGAGGAAGAGGGCTCAGGGTTGTGAATCTGGGGTATGGGAGGAAGGGCAGGATTGTAAGGCAGGGGTAGAGAGAAAAGGGGGCCCCAAAGGGAAGAATGTTTTTCTTTCTCTGCCTTGTTATCCCTTGTCTTAAGGGCAAATAGGACAACAAGACTCCGTCTCCAGCATAGGGCATAATCTATTTCCTTTTGAGAGACAGGACTTTTGTCATTAACATATTTAGTTAAAAGTTGACAGACCCAGTCCTCATCTGAGCCAAAATTAAGGCCAAAAGACAGATGGTTTAAAAATTGGTTCTTGTGTCCAAATGAAACAGCAATATCTTCTCATTTGTTATTTCTTTTTCCAATCATTCTAATACTTTAGCATTAATCCTAATAGACTATTAGGGGGAATTTTGTCTTTGGATTTATTTTCTCTAGAGATTCTTTTACTGGTGTTATTTTCTATACTGGCTACCTGGTTGTGCCTTCTTCCTAAGAGGTTCAATCCCTCTTCTATACTTGGAGATTTCTTCTGCTCTTTTACTTTCACTTTGTCTGTCTCCAGCTGCTTCCCTCGTGGGAACATTGGGCACCACTTAGCAATTGGCATGTTAGTATAAACCCTCAACTTGGATTGAGTCTTCAACTCGATACTGCCCTAAGCTGTATGAGGTTGCCATGGAATCATGGATCAAGATTCCATTTACTTCATGCCCAGGGCATGTCTCATTTATATACACACAACCTCCAGAATGTTCCAACCATCAAGAAAGTATTTGCCACTCCTGCAGTTTTTCTTATTTTGGTCCACGCAGGGAGTTACCTGGTCACCAGTTGTTGGTCCTCAACTAGGCCTTTTATTTGCATTGCCGAAGAGTCCATATTTATTCACTTCCTTGGGAGACTTCAGCTGAACTCACCTGAGGGCTGCCATGACTAGGCAGCAGGATACTGCTAAAGCTCCTTCCCAAAGGGAATGGGAAATCCCATACAAGCCCCCAAATTGTTAGGAATGAACCACAATGTCACACAAAAAGACACTCAGTAAGACTCAATTTATTTAGTCTTCATCAAGGCAAAATTTATTTGTGCAGAAGGGTGCATATAGCTGTACAGGAACAGGCTAGCAAGCACACTGGTCAGGTAGTCTGCTTGTGTTTTCATCCCTGACACAAGTCTTTAGGCTGTATCTCACCCTATTTGCTAGGGCTTCGACTGCCTTACCCCATTGCTAGTTCAAATTGCTAAGGCGTGCATTCTTGTCCTTACTTGGTTGGCTATTTCAAATTGCTAAGGGAGCTTAAGGAAGGCAGAAAGTTCCTACTCACGTCAGGGAAGTAGTAAAAATGAAAAAGAGAAGTCATCTGTATAACAGGATTACAATAAATAAATAAACAGGATTACAATAAATTTGAAGAAAAGACACTCATTCACAGTAAGAATGTTTGTTTTCTACACTGAGGTATGATCCATACTAAGGTTGTGGTCTTTGACCCCAGCAAGGAAGGTTGTATCATCTGCATATGGCAAGTTAAAATAATTGTTCAAATGTAGATTAAAAATCTGGATACAATATACTCAAATTATAGAAAATGATAAAAAATATTCTATGTACAATATTGTGCTTATGTATAATATAAAACTTATGCACAGATAATTCCAGAAGAAATAGTGTCTGGATTATTAATATCTTATTAGCAGCATATTTTTATAAAGTACCAACAACACACCAGTAGTATTTAGCACAGCAATAAAAAGAGATATCTATCCTGGCCTTTATGATGTGGTATGTGTCTCTGTAAACTCTGAGCACTAATTCATAGAGCTATCTATATAGGGGTCACCATGAGGTGGAACCAACTAAGCAGCACTTAACAACAATAACAATCCAGCATGCTTAGTTCCTTTGTTAGCCTTGGTTTTAGAAAGAGTGTGATAAAGAAAAATGGTCCCAGAAATTTGTATTTAGACAAAATACGTGCACAATAAAATGCATTTTTTGTTAAGTTGCTGATAGTTGAAAGGTATTTGTTACAGCAAAACTTATCTGATTATGACTGCTACATAGATTTTTTTTATTTCTCAGACTATTAATGCTATGAAAAATATTGGTGGTGGTGGTTATGTGCCATGGAGTTGGTTCCGACTCAAAGTGACCCTCTACAGGGTTTCTGAGGCTGTAAATCTTTACAGGAGCAAAAAGCCTAATCTTTCTTCCACAGAACAGCTGGTAGTTTTGAACTACTAGCCTTGAGGTTCACAGACCGATTCATAACCGCTACACTACCAGAGCTCCTTATGAATAATATTAGGGAGGATGAACTTTCATTGTTCTAATGAGGAAACTGTGCATAGATCTTGGCAGTTGTTCAAACAGAACAAGGGGACATTGAGTAGTTTAAATGAAGGAAAGGTATGTGCCTGGTTTGTATTATTTTGCCATACTTTGTCAGTCTGTATGCTGAGCAAAAATATCTTAGCAATATAAGAAGAAGAACATGGCATCAGAATTTGTGGGAGAGTTATTAGCAACTTGTGATGTGCACATGATACAGCCTTTCTGTTGAAAGTGAAGAGAATTTAAAATATTTACTGATGAAGATCAAAGATCACAGCCTTCACTATAGTTTATACCTCAGAGTAAAGAAAACAAATATCCTCACCACTACACCAATAAATAAGGAGTTCTGGTAGCGTAGTGGTTACGAATTGGGCTGCAAACCTTAAGACCAGCAGTTTGAAACTACCAGCCGCTCTGCAGGAGAAAGATGAGGTGTTCTGCTCCCGTAAAGACTTACAGCCTCAGAAACCCTGTACAGGGTCGCTATGGGTCGGAACTGACTCGACGGCACTTAACAACAACAACATACCAATAAATAATCTCATGATAAATGCATGAAATATTGAAGTTGTCAAAGACTTCATTTTACTTGGATCTACTTCTAACACTTATAGAAACACCAATTAAGAAATCAAATGACATTGCATTAGGTAAATCTAATGCACAAGACTTTTTTTAATGTGTTCAAGAGTAAAGATGACAGTTTGAGGACTAACCCAAGGCATATTTAATACCTTCATATGCATGTGAAAGTTGAATAAAGAATAAGTAAAGACCATAGAAGAATTTGTATTATGGTATTGGTGAAACATATTCAAAGTACTATGGACTGCCAAAGAACAAATAAATCTATGTTGGAAAAAGTACAGCCAGAATGCTCCTCAGCAGCCAGGATGGCAAGACTTCATCTCTCCTACTTCATTCTTATTATCAGCAGGGTTCAGTCCCTGGAGAATGATATCATGATTGGCAAAGTAGATGGCCAGGAGAAAAAATGCATTCCCCTAACATGGTGGATTGGCACAGTGACAACAGCAATGGGCTCAAGCATAACGACAGTGTGAGGATGGAGTGGCACCAGCCAGTGTTTCATTCTGTTGTGCATCAGTTCACTATGAGTTGGAACTGACTCAATGGCATCTAACATCAACAACATTAATTCCACCATTCATCTCTCAGTGTGTTGTACTGTGGTGGCCTGTGAGTTGCTGTGATACTATAAACTATGCTACCAGCATTTTAAATACAGGTAGGGTCACTCATGGTGGGCAAGTGTAAGTGGAGATTCTAGATTAAGACAAACTATGGTGAAGTAGAGGTGGACCATTTCTAAAATATTAGTTACTGAAAACCTTATGAGGAGGAGAGAAACATTGCTTGATATAGTGTTTGAAGATGACACCCTCACATTAGAAGGCACACACTATATGGCTAAGGAAGAACTGCTTCTTCAAACTAGAGTTGATCCTAAGATAATGGATGCAGCAAAGCTTTTGGTACCTTCATTTGTTGATGTGGCAAAACCTAAAATGAGAAGGAACACCTGCAAGTATGTACATACCTGTAGAATGTACAAGGTATGAATAATAGAAAATTGAAAGTCATTAAAAATGAAATGCAACCATAAAGTTCAGGGTTTTTGTTTGTTTGTTTGTTTTTGGCATTGTTGTTGTTGTTGTTCAATGCCTTCAAGTCAGTTCTGATGCATAGTGAACCCAGTATAGTGTTTCCAATGAGCAGCTGGTATGTTTGAACCACCAACTTTGTGGTTCTTAGTCCAGTGCTGATCCTGCAGAGCTATATCAGGAGTCTACCTAGTGAATTGAAATGGACTGTTATTGTCAATTTTTATTGAAACATTGACAGACAATTTGAAGATCAATGGTGCCACATTCATGATCAATTTTAGCATTTCAAGATCTGCCTTGAAGTACAATGCTGTATGCGATAAAATAATATCCACATACCTACAAGGAAGACCAGTTAATATCACTAATATTAAAATTTATGCACCAAACACTAAAGCCAACAGTGACAAAATTGAAGAATTCTACCAACTTCTTCAGTATGAAATTGATTTTAAAAATGCTACCAAAATGCATTGATAGTTACTTTTCATTAGAATGTTAAGTGGAAAACAAAGAAAATTATTATTTGTTGTTAAATGCTACCAAGTCAGTTCTCACTCATAGAAACCTGTAGAAGAGCAGTTAGTAGATTTGAACTGTCCACATTGAGATCAGCAGTCCAGGATTTATCCTATATCACCATGTTGGTGACAGAAACAATGCTGAAGACAGCATGATGGAATTTTTTCAGGATTAATGACTTATTCAAAAACATAAATAACCACTGTGGAATAGCTCTATATCACTAGCAAAAACAAGTTTACGAGACTGCTGTAGAACTTATCATAAAATGTACATATGCAAGTTTAAATTGAAGTTAAAGTAAATTAAAACAAGTCCTTGAGGGAAAAAAATCTAACCTTTAATATACCCCACCTGAATTTAGAGGCCATTTGAAAAACAGATTGGATACATTAGATACTAATGACCAAAGGAGTTGAGGGATGACATCAAGAAAATCATGCATGAAGAAAGCAAAAGATTATTAAATACAGGAAAGAAAGAAAAGGCCTATGTGGATGTCACAGGAGACGCTGAAACTGTTCTAGAAAATGGAGAAATTAAAGCAATTGATGCTTTACAGAGAAGTTCAGAAGTTCAAACCAGATTCAGAAGAAGACTTGAAACAAGGGATTTCATTGCTGACATCTGATGGATCTTGACCGAAAGCAGAGAATACCAAAAAATATTTACTTGTGCTTTATTGATTTCACAAAGGCTTTCAATTGTGTGGATCATGACAAGCCATGGACAATATTGCGAAGTATGAGTATTATAGAACACTTTATTGTGCTCATGAGAAATCTGTACATGGGCCAAGAGGCAGTTGTTTGAACAGAAGATGGGAACACTGAATGGTTTAAGAAAGATTTGTGACAAGATTGTATTCTTTCGCCCAACGTATTCAACATGTATGCTGAACAAATAATCTGAGAAGCTTGGTTATACGAAGAAAAATGTGGCATCAGGATGGAAGGAAGATTCATTAACAACGTGATATATGCAAATGATACAACCTTGCTTGCTGAAAGTGAAGAGGACTTAAAATACTTGCTGATGAAGATCAAAGAGCACAGCCTTAGGTATGGAATATATCTCAATGTCAAGAAAACAAAAATCCTCACCACTGGACCAATAAACAACATTCTTATCAATGGAGAAATGATTGAAGTTCTCAAGGACTTCATTCTTCTTGGATCAACTATTAACACTCGTGGAAGCAGCAGTCAAGAAATCAAACTATGTATTACATTAGGCAAATCTGTTGCACAAGACCTTTTTAAAGGGTTGAAGAGAAAAGATGTCAGCTTGAGTACTAAGGTGTACCTGGCCCAAACCATGGTATTTTCAATAATCTCATATGCATGTGAAATCTGGACAGTGAATATGGAAGACTGTAGAAGAATTGATGCATTTGAGTTATTGAGAATATTGGATTTGAGTGTTGGACAATATTGGAAATATCATGGGCTGCCAAAAGAACAAATAGATTTTTATTGGAAGAAGTGCAGCCAGAGTGTTTCTTAGAGGCCAAGATAGCCAAACATCATCTCTTACACTTCAGACATATTGTCAGGAAGGACCATTCTCTGGAGAAGCATATTATGGTTGGTAAGGTGGAGGGTCAGAGAAAAAGAGGGAGACCCACAGCAAGATAGATTGGCAAAGTGGCAGCATCAATGAGTTCAAGTATGGCAACAATTGTGAGGTTGGCCCAGGACCGGACAGTGTTTCATTCTATTGTGTATAGGGTTGATATGAGTTGGTACTGACACAATGGGACCTAACAACAGCAACAACAAAGCAACTGAAATAAATGATTAAGTAAAAGAGCTGAACAGAAAAATTCAAAGGACAGTTCAAGAAGTGAAAATAAAAACTTATAATGATATTAGCAAAGATCTGGATTTAGAAAAACCAAAGGAAGAATACGTTTAGGCTGTCATGCCCATGACTCAAGAAGATGGTGCTTGTTGTGGACTATTGGGTGGGTTCATTACTCAAACAGACTAGAAAAATGGGGCTGTCTAAAGTTGCTGCCCCTGTGGGATTGGAAAGTAGGCCTGATGCCCAGAACCAAGAATCTTTCACCTACAATTAAGAAAGCATGGCCAACAACCAGAGTTCAGGGAGCCATTACTCATATATTTTCAGTGAATATTATTTTCTAGCCTTGAGAATTAAAATATTTTGCTGTGCGGAGTTTTTTTTATTTGTTTGGAGGCCATTATTCCTGTTTTCCTTTAATTTTTCCTCTTTGAAATGGGAATATCTAATTTTTGCATATTCTCCTGTTTTATTTCGGAATCAGAAAACTTGTAGATTTTATAGATTTGCATATGAAGAGGAATATGCCTAAAGTTCCACTCATATTTGATTTAAATAATTCAGGAGATGAGATTTTAGAATTACAGTTGAGTTAAACTTGTTGGGATAGTGTGATGACATAGCTTTGCTTAAATGTGGAAGGACGTGGATTTGGAGAAGGGAGACAAAGGGTGAGTTGGTATGGATTGAATTGTGTACCCAAAAACTGTGTTTTGTATTGTAAAGGTAGAAGTTTTGTAACAAAAATGGGGGAGTAGTTAATCTTACAGTCCAGGAACAGAGGACCCTAGGACCATCAAGGGAGAAGAGCATAAGCTCTTCAAGGAGGTGGACTGAAAATGTTGAAGCAACAATGGACTCAAACATAGTAATAATTGTGAGAACAGTGCAGGACTAAGCAGTGTTTCCTTCTGCTGTACATAGGATTGCTGTGAACTAGGACCAAGTTGATGGCACCTGACAACAACCATTGCAACAACATAAAGGTCAGCAGATATTCCAAAAATTATGAAATCATGCTTATGATACAGCTGTATAGGAAAAGTACAGCTTTATATTTGCATAGTAAAAATATGTTTGCATAAATTTTCTACTTGATCTATATTCCAAACAATTTCAGATATTCAAACTGAGTATTATTAGTCCACAAAATTGAGAAATTAACTCTCAGATGGTGGGCTGATATGACCAGGCCACATCACTAGAACATAATAATAAAGTATTTGCATCCAGATTTTAATTTACTTTTAAACAATTATTTTAATATGCTAAAATCCAATAAATTGCTTAATATATCTCTTGCACTCATGGTCTTTGTAACTCCCATCAAACAACTTTGTTTTTTGTTTGTTGTTTTTTTTTTTTCAGATAGACTGAGAAACAGATGATGAATGAAGATGCTGATGTATAATATGATTCTGTTGTGAATATTAACAGGGTAATTGTGATTATAAAATCTTGGAAATCAAATTAGGATGTTGGTCAGTTTTGTTATCCTGCTGGATTTAAAACGAACTATCTCAGAACTGATTGGGATACCTAAAAGGGGTCCTAGAACTTGCCCAGTGTAATAGGCTTCTTGCAGAACCTTTGTAGTGTATAAGACCATAGATGGAATCCTGAGGCCTATGTAGAACCATCTGAGGTGGGCCATTCCAACTTGAATGCACAATTAGATCAGCCTAGAATATCTAGAGGAACAGAAGGTACTTCTTGAAAGAGATTCCAGCAGAAAGAATCCAAAACAAAAATGGCAGTCTGATTGTCTATAAATAAGTTGTTCACTGGGGAGCCATCAAGACAAGCAACAAGTTGTTCACTGGGGAGCCATCAAGACAAGCAATCAAGTCCCTTCAGGACAAATCTCTCTCCAAGACTGAAACTCAAAGGGAA
>NW_006408944.1:45067-46621 GCF_000296735.1 Chrysochloris asiatica | reverse complement strand
TTTACATCTTGTCTAGATGGGTCTAGTGAAAGTAGATTTTGGCCATTTTTAATCTGACAGTCATATGGTGTACATATTAAAGACATTGTTTGATGAAGTCGATGGAGTAAAACCTTATTAACAGATGCACTCACATAAGTACCTACCATAAATCCAACATCAGAGAATGCAGAGAGAATTTTTTCTGAATTAATTCATTTTGTGTTAAATTGTCCTCATTACAAAACTAATGAAATAATTTACACTGTTTCAATTAGTTAGATCATGGGTTAAATGGCATTTGTTGTTGTTAAGTGTCATCAAGTTGGTTCCAGTGTTTCTAACTAGGTGACTACATTGATCAAATGGAATATTTTTTCTAAAATGTGCTTGATAACTTCTGTTTTTTTGTTTTGTTTTGTTTTTTTTTAAAGAAAGGAGAACAAAATAGAGGGGAAGGGAGTAGAAGGGAAGTGGAGGGGAGAGAGGAGGATATAGATAAACAATTGGATAATTCTGAGTAACAGAAGTTACTCTGTAAAATTATAATTCTTCTCATTATTATGGATATTCTCTGAAATTTTTACATTGTACTCATTTTATAGAATATCATTAACCATATTCTCAGTCATTAAATGTATGCTTTATGTCCATTAAAGAGAGCATCTGTGCTCTCAACTTTGCTATAATGTTATTTTCTACTCTAATGCCCTGGTGTGGCTCTGTGGGTTAATGTGCTGGACTGCAAAGTCAGTTCAAACTGCAAGGTCATCATTTCAAGCTCTCCAGTTGCTCCTTGGAAACCCTATACAGAGTCACTATGGAACCTACTCTATGGCAGTTAATAATAACAATATCTGGCACATTTCAGTTTTTAATTTAATTGTTGTTTATGTTAAGTGCTGTTGAATAGGTTCTGATTCATAGTGATGCTGTATAGGATTTCCGAGGAGCTGCTGGTGGGTTTGATCATTCGCTGGCATTATGGTCAGCAATCCAGTGCTTATTCACCAGGACTTCTGTTGTTACTATTGTTGTGAAATGTTATCTACTCATAGCAACATTGTATAGGATTTCTGAGGCTATACATCTTTGCGGGAGTAGAAAGCCTATCTTTAATCTGCAGGTTTGCCAGTGGATTCAAACTATTGGCCGTGTGGTTCTAAGTCCAGTGTTTATCATAACAAGCCATTTTAAATTATATTTTAAGTATAAGTATTTTAAGTCACATCTTGTGCCTGACACATAGTGTCAAACCCACATTAAAACTTAGTTAAGCTAAGCTCTGTTGAATATGGTATAATTGTACACTGTGTATAGTGGAGGACCACTGGTTTGCCAGTTTGCCATACTATATTAGCTTGCATACTGTTATATTGTTTGAAGATGCATCACCAATATCTCAGGTATGAAGAGACACTTATGGACAGATTTCAGTTTTTAGACTAAGCCAGACTAGAAAGAAATATCTGACAATATTCTTCTCAGAACTATTAACTGTGCATATCTTGAGAGAGAAAGCTTTCGTTGATTTATTTATTTAGCATTTTTGTTGCTAAATGCTCATATATCCAT
>NW_006408944.1:38095-40857 GCF_000296735.1 Chrysochloris asiatica | reverse complement strand
GGTACTGACCATCTTGAATATGACAATCATATGCTTTACAATGCTGGGCACTACAAATTGAAGAGAAGTGGTTTGGCATTCATGATCAAAAAGAATATTTAAAGATCTATCTTTAAGTACAATGATGTCTGTGATCCTATAATACAAAAAGAACCAGTTATTGCCACTATTATTCAAATGTAAGCACCAATCCCTAAAATCAGTGACGATGAAATTGAAGAATTCTGCCAACTTTTGCAGTCTGAAATTGATCAAACATGTATTCAAGATGTATAGATAATTGGTGGTAATTGGAATGCAAAGGTTGGAAACAGGAAGGGTCAGTAGCTGAAAAATATGGTCTTGGTGACAGAAAAGATGCTAAGATATTACGATGGAATTTTGCAAGTCCAATGACTAATTCATTGCAATACCCTTTTAAACAACATAAATCGTGACTATACTCATGGACCTTACCAGATGACATTCATAGAAATCAGTTACCTACATCTTTGGGAAGAGATGGAGGAAAAATTCCTTATCATCAGCCAAAACAAGATCAGAGCCATACTTTGGAACAGAGGTTAAAGAGTTGGACAAAAAACATCAAAGAGCAGCTCAAGAAGACAAAATTAAGTATTAAACAAAATGCACAACTACCTGGAATTAGAAAACCAAAAGGGAAGAACAAGCTCAGCATATTTTCAAGTTGAAAGAACTGAAGAAAAGATTCAGTCCTTTTTTTCTTACAGTGTTTAAGAATTCTATGGACAAAATATTGAATGATGCAGAAAGCATGAAAAGAAGAAGGGAAAATATACAGAATTACTGTACCAAGTAGAAATGGTCAATGCTCAACTATTTCAACATGTAGCATAGTATTAAAGGAAAAAGTCCATTCTCCCTTTTCTTGTTATATTTGAGACCTTGGTTGCTGCCTCTGTGTCAAACCATCTCATTGATGGTCTTCCTATTTTTTTCTGACCTTCAGCTTTACCAAGGATGATATCATTCTCCAGGGATTGATCCCTTCTGAGAATATGTCCAAAGTAGGAAAAATGAAGCCACATCATCATAATTTCTAAGGGGAATTCTTACTGTAATTCTTCCAAGACAGATTTGCTTTTCTTACAGCAGTTCATTGAACTTTTGATATTTTTCTTCAACAATGTAATTCAAATGTTCAAATGCATCAATTTTCTGGTCTTCTGTTCATTGCACAAATTTTCCATGCATGTGAAGTGATTAAAAACACAATATTTGGATTGTTGTTGTTGTTGTAAAGTGCTGTTGGGTCGATTCTGACCCATAGTGACCCTGTAAATGTTTCCAAGGAGCAGCTGGTGAGCTTGAACCACCAACCTTGCTGTTCAAATGGCTTTGCATTCTGACTCATTAACCCACAGCACCACATCAGGACTCCATATTTGGATTAGACACACACTATTCTTCAAACTGATATCTTTGCTGTATAACACTTTGAAGAGATTTTTGCAGTAAAATTGCTTAATGCAATACCTCATTTTATTTCTCAACTACTGATTCTATGAGTGTTGATTGGGAATCAAAGCAAAACCATGTCTTTGATAACTTCAATCTGTTTTTCCATTCATCATGATGTTAGGTTTTGGTTCAGTTGAGAGGGTTTTTGTTGTTGTTGTTTTCCCATTACATTAAGAAATAATCCATATTGGAGGCTGCAGTTTTTGACCTTCGTTCATAAATATTTTAAATTCTCTTCATTTTCAGCAAAACAGATTCTACCATCTGCATACTGCAAGCTGTTAATGAGTCTCACTCCAACTGTGATGCCACATTCTTCTTCATATAAACCTATTTCTTGGATTATTTGCTTAGCATACAGATTGAATAACTATGGTTAAAGGATACAACCTTTACACATTTTTCTTGATTGTAAACCATTATTCCCTTGTTCTATTTTAACGACTGCCATTTTATGTATGTATTCATTCCTCATGAGCACAATTAAATATTCTGGAATACCCATTCTTCACAATGTTACCCATAATTTGTTATGTCCACACAATAGAATGCCTTTAAATAATCAATAATACACAAGTAGACATATTTGGTATTCTATGATATCAGTCAAGGTCCATCTAAAGTGAAAAATGACATCCCTCCTTCCATGTCATCTTCTGAATCTAGCTTGAATTTTTGGAAGCTCCCTGTCGTTGTACTGCTGCAATCATTTTCAATTTCTCTACAGAAAAAAAATTTACATACATGTGTTAATAATAATATTATTAGGTGGCATCTGCATTCTATTGGGTCACCTTTCTTTAGAATGTATACAAATATGGATCTATTCCAATTGGTTGGCCAGTTAACTATCTTCCAATTTTTTTGGCATAGATGAGTGAGCACCTCCAATGTTACATCTGTTTATTGAAATAATTCAATTTCAATTTTGTTAAATCCTGGAGCCTTGTTTTTTTTTTTTTTTTTAACCAGTCTTCAGTGCAGCTTGGAATTCTTCCTTCTGTAGCTTAAGTTCTTGATCACATGCTACCTCTTGATATGGCTGAACACTGACCAGTTCTTTTGGTTGAGTAACTTTATGTATTCCTTTCATCTTCTCTTGAAGTTTTCTGCATCATTCAATATTTTACCCACAGAATCCTTCAATATTTCTTCAATTCTTTCAGCTTGAGAAATGCTAAGCATATTCTCATTTGATTTTCTAACTCCTGGTCTTTTTACATGTCATTATAATACTTTCCTTTTTCTTGTTGAGCTTCTTTGACATTTTCTGTTCAGTT
>NW_006408944.1:32169-37395 GCF_000296735.1 Chrysochloris asiatica | reverse complement strand
AATAGTGGTATTAGCTGCCTTTCCTTGTAGGTGTATGGATATTTTCTTATCAGACAGCACTATAATTCAAGATAGATCTTGAAATGCTCTTTTTAATGATGAATATGATACCATTTCTCTTCAGTTTTGCATACTCAGAATAGTGAATCATATGATTGTCTGGTTCAAAATGGTCCATATACCTGTCCATTTCAACTGACTAATGCCTAGGATGCAGATTTTTATGTGTTCCATTTCCAGTTCTCCTAGAATCATATTTGTGTGCTCCATGTTCCGATTATTAATGGATATTTACAGTTGTTTCTTCTGACTTTTAGTTCTACCCAATCAGCAAATGGCCCCCTTTACTTGATTCCATTCCCATGATTTGGATCAACTCTACTTTGAGGAGGCAGCTCTTCCCCACTCATATTTTGAGTACCTTCAAACTTGAGAGGCTCACCTTCTGACACTATATCATATATTGTTCCACTACTATTCATACTGTTTTCAGTGGCTAACCATTCAGAAGAAGTGTTCCTCTCCTTCTTTGTAGTCTGTTTTAGTCTGAAAGCTTTGCTGAAACCTGTCTACTGTGGTTGATCATACTGGTACAGAAAATACTTGTGGTATAGCTTCCAGCATCACAAAATTACACAGCTATCACTGTAGGGCAATCTGACAGAGGAGTTGTGGATCATAGTCCATAATATAATGAATATAAAGTAATGTAACATGATGCAATCTAGTGTAATATTATGAAATCAGTCAATCAGTGGAGGGTATATGAGTGTTGTGTTATACATTAAGCTAATCCTTTCTGAGCTACACATACTAAAATATAGAAAGGGAGATATGACTATGCATACTGGATAAGACAGATGCCATGTGAAGATTTACCAAAATCAAGGAATATGCAGGGATGCCTAGTAAGAAGGAATCAACTTAGGTAATACCCTGATTAATATCCAGAAACATGAGAAATAAATTTTTATTCTTTTAAGTCATTCATTTGTGGAACTTGTCTAACAGATGCACTTGAACTCAAAGAAACGGTATTTCTATTTTTAGTAAGATTGCACAATTATTTTCCAATATGGAGCTATGGTAGCAAGCATTGTGGGTTATGAGATGGGCTGCTAACCGCAAGGTCAACAGGTTGAATCTACCAGCTGTTCCATGGGAGAAAGATGAGACTTTCAGCTCCTGCAAATATTTACAGGCTGAGAATCTCTATATTATGGTGTATGAGTCAGAATAGACTCCATGGCACATAGGCACCACAAATATGGTTATATGACATTCCCATCAGTTGTTGTTAGGTGCCATTTAGTCAGTTCCCACTAATTGTTACCCTATATTTGTGACAACAGAAACACTGCCCGGTCCTGTACCATCCATGCAGGCATTGCTCTGTTTGAGCCCACTGCTGCTACCACTGTCTAAACGTATCTCGTTAATGTCTTCCGATTTTGCTTGACCTCCCTATTTAGCAAGTCTCATGGCCTTTTCCAGGTAACAATCCCTGTTGATAACATATCCAAAGTAGGAGATACAAAGTTTCATCTTCCTAGCTTCTAAGGAGCCCTCTGACTGTATTTCCATCAAGACATATTTGTTTGTTATTCTGGCATCCATATTTTTGTTGTTGTTAGGTGCCATCGAGTCAGTACTGACTCATAGAGACCCTATGCACAACAGAATGAAACACTGCCCTGTCCTATGCCAACCTCACAATCATTGTTGCTGCATTTGAGCCCATCACTGCTGCCACTGTGCCAATCCATCTCATTGGGGGCCTTCCTCTTTTTTTTCCAACCCTCCATTTTACCAAATACTATATATTTTTCCAGGGACTCATCCCTATTGACAATATGTCCAAAGTATGAAATATGAAGTCTGTCCATCTGGCTTCAAGGGAGCATAATGGTTGTACTTCTTCCAATACAGATCTGGTTTTTTGTGTGTTTTTTTTTGGCAGTCCACAGTTCTTTTAATATTCTCCTCCAACACCATAGCTTAAATGCATCAATTCCTCTATGGTCTCACTCTTTTTTTACTGTCCAACTTTCGCCTACATATGAGGTTATTGAAAATACCATGGCTTTAGTCAGGTGCACCTTAGACATCAAACTGACATCTTTCCTCTTCAGCACTTTAAAGAGGCCTTGTGCAGCAGATTTGCCTAATATAATACATCCTTTTATTTTTTGACTGCTGCTTCTATGAGCATTGATGATTGATCTGAGAAAAATGACATCTATAGAATTTTTAATACAAAATTGCATCCCTGATATTTTGAATATTTTATTGGAATAATTTGATAAATTAATTTAAAGAATTCTAATCTTCTTTAACACCAAAGTAAGCAATTTAATTTAACACCAAAGTAAGCAATTTAATTCAAAGTAAGCAATTCTTTGATGGTCTTCCTTATTCACTGTCCAACTTTAACTTCCACAATGTGTGATTAAAATATCATGGCTTGGGTAAGGGTTACCTTAAGGCTTAAATTGTGTCTTTGCTCTTGGACACTTTAAAGAGAAGTTTTGCAGCAGATTTTCCTAATTCAATAAGTGATTTTATGTCTTGACTGCTTCTTTTTCTGTGGATCAAAGTGAAAAAAAAGGGTAACAATTTCAACCCTTTCTTTGTTTATCATAATGTTAATTGCTGGTCCATTTGTGAGGATTTTGTTCTCTTTTAATTGATGTGCAATCCATGCTGAAGACTGTAGTCTTTAATCTTCATCAGGAAATATTTTAAGTCCTCTTCTCTTCCAAAAAAGCAAGGTTGTATCATCTGTATATTGTAGGTTGCTAATGACCCTTCCTGCAATCCTAATTCCAAAGTCTTCTTCATATAATCCAATTTTCAGATTATTTGCTCAGCACACAGATTGAATAAGTATGGTAAAAAGAAACAACGCTTGTACACACCATTCTTGATTTTAAACCATTCACTATCCCCTTGTTTTGTTCAAACAGCTTCATCTTGGTCTATGTACAAATTCATGAGCACAATGACGTTTTCTGGAATACCTGTTATTTGCAATGCTGTCCATAGTTAGTCCTGATCCATATAGTCAAAAGTCTTTGCACAGTCAACAAAGCAAAAGTAAACAGTTTTCTAGTATCCTTTATTACAGATCCCTCTAACATCGGCAATTATATCCTTAGTTTCATGTCCTCTTTGAATATAGATTGAATTTCTGGCATTGAATTTTGTTGATGTATTATGCAACCATTTTTTAATTCCATCAATAGAGTTATGAATTTTCCATTTACTCCCCATTCTTGCCAACATTTGGTACTGTGAAACTTATTTTTTCCTCTAAGGTACTTGTGAAATTATAATTTTTAATGTATTCCATTTCCTAATATAAGGCACATGGACAATCATGTGTGTTTTTGTTTTGTTTTGTTTTTTCTTTTCTGAAACATTAATTCCTATAGTTTTTCTAGTTGTTTTTACAGTTGTTACACTCATTTTCATTGGTTATGTTGTCATGGTTGTTTAGTACCATTAAGTTAATTCTGACCCATAGCAACCCTGTATGGGGTTACCAAGGAGCAGCTGGTGAGCTTGAACCATCCACCTTGCTGTTCAAATGACTTTGCAGTCTGACACAATAGCCCATAGCGCCACACCAGGACTCCTTCATTGGTTATACAGGGATACTAATCAATCCTGGACACAATTCTATTTCCCATTGCAAATATAGTACCCAGGTTGTTAAAGAATGTATACTTAAAAAATATATATTTCATTTATGTTTTTTCAATTTTGCTAATTACAACAACTAATCCATTGCCCTTACTTTAACAATTTTGGGTGTGCTTTTTTGTTAATCCTTCTTTTCCAGTAGACAATAAAGCTACATTTCTATGCTATGTTTAAATAAATTTAAAATTCTATGGATTTTCTTTACATCTGTATTATGGGATAATTATATTTAATTTCATTAATTTTCATATAAAGAAACAATGATGTCCTGGTGTGGTGCTCTAGGATAATCACTCGACTACAAGGTTGTTTTGAACTTCAAGATTGGTGGTTCAAACTCACCATCTGCTGCTTGGAAATACTATTACATGGTTTTTATAGTTTGGAATCGACTTGCTGTTACTTAACAACAACAACAAAATGACTATAATTTAGTGATTAGCTTTGTCCTTTTCTCACTGAATTACAAATGTCAACTCCAAGTCAATAGCTCAAGGGAAGAAAGGGGGGAAAAAAAGTTAATAGTAAGAGAGTATAACAGCATGTTATTTATTACAAGAAAGAACTAATAACTTTTAAAGTATAAATGAAAAAACATAAAGATAAATACTAAATCTGGAAACTTAAAATTGTGAAGGAATGCCTGTAGAGAATTATATTCTTTCAAAGATGACCCCAGCAATATCTCCCATCCTTTCTGTATTTCTGAAATGTAACTCTCTGAAAAGATGTGGAGGCTCATTTTGTACCAACTTGAAGATAGGTGGGTATTGCGACCATTTTGACTTTAGAAAAAGGCAGAAATAGCATTGTATTATCCCCCAGAGCAGGCATAACATGCCTCTGCTTTCCTGTTGGACAATGAATTAAGAAGACCTTAGAAGAACTGGTGCGTTTGAGTTATGGTGTTGGAGAAGAACACTGAAAATAACATGGACTGTCAGAAGAGCAAACAAATATGTATTGAAAGAAGTACAGCCAGAATGCTCCTTAGAAGCCATGATGGTGAGATTATATGTCTCATAATTTTGGACATGTTATCAGGACTGCCCACTCTGTGGAAAAGGACATCATACTTGGTAAACTGGAGGGTTAGTGAAAAAGAGGAAGACGCTCTAATGAGATGGATTAACAGAGTGGCAGCAATGATCTCAAATGTAGCATTTGTGAGAATGGCACAGAAGTAGGCAATGTTTCTTTGTATTGTGCATAGGGTCACTATGAGTCAGAGCCAACTCTGCAGCATTTAACAATAATATATAAGAAAGAGAACTGAGTTAAATCCTCAGCAAGTGCACCTCATGCACAGCCACAAGTCTTGTGAAAGTGGTGACTTGCATGCTATTTTGGTGCTGAGCCACTATCAATGGAGCATACATACTAAGGCAGAATAGGAAGTAATATTTGACAATCTATTCACAAAAATTAGGAAATGAATCACATAGGCGAATCCTGTTTTCCTTGAGTCAGTGTCAATTTGACAACAGCTGACAACAATAACAATAATATATATATATATAT
>NW_006408944.1:28921-31578 GCF_000296735.1 Chrysochloris asiatica | reverse complement strand
GAGTTTTCTCCACTGGGGATGGCTGCATTGGTTCCATGGGTGTAAATGTGAACATATGTAGATATTTTGTTGGCCAAAGGAGACCTTAGCAGTGATTGCAAATTATCTGTCAAACTGCATGTCCCTTCCTCAATTTCTTTCCAGAATTGGCAGTGTTTGTAAGGGAAAACAAAAACAAAAACTCTTCCTTATATGGAATTGAGATTGTGAGTAGTTATCATCAACAAAATATGAGTAGGTGGTAAGGCTTGGCAGTGTCAGGCTGCAAAGCTCAAAGTCAGCAGTTCGAAACTACCAGCCATTCCACAGGAAAAAGATGAGGCATTCAGTTTCCATAAAGATTTACAGCTTCAGAAACCCTATATAGGGTCGCTATAAATCAGGACTGACTCCACAGCATACAACCACCACCAACCTGGTGGTGAGGCCATTTCTAAGATGAGGCAGTTAAAATGTGTTTTTGCCAATTCCATTTTCTCATTTTCTTTTCCTTCAACTACAGGGGAACCCAATATTCTAGGGAATATTGGAACCAAAAAGAAAGGGTCTGAGTTCTTGAATTAGTCCTTTGTTGTTGTTGCTGTTAAGTGCTGTTGAGTCGATTCCGACTCATAGCAATCTTGTATAGGATTTCCAAGGAGCAACTCGTGAGTTTGAACTGATGACCTTGCAGTTCAAACAGCTTTGCAGTTTGGCTCATTAACCCACAGCACCACACAGGAACTCCTGAATCAGTCCTAATAGGAGGAAAAAAAAACAAGTGAGAAAATCTGTATTAAACTTTTGTATTAGCAAGAGAAAAAAACCAATAAGTAATAATTCTGTTCTGCTAGGTCATGGTAAGTTACAATTTATATGTATATGAAGTTAGCTTACTTAGAAAATAAAGCCAGAAACACCAATACAGTGATAAATAATAATAGTCATATTGTGATTTTTTTATAGTATGCTTCTAAAGCCTCTATTTTGTGTATGATAAATGTTAGAATTTCCAGATATGCTTTATTAAACTGTGTATACTTCTTACATTCTTTGTTTGTGGAGTCTTTTTTTTTTCTCAAATAACTAAGTGTTGCTATATATAGAGATAATAATGCTGTCTGCTTATTAATTCAGTGAAAAACCAGTTTATGGATCTTTTTCATGCACACTCGTACATATAACACAAAGTTTGGGGACTGTTTCTTTGACTTTTCAAACAATTACTACGTGCCATATATATGTTTCAGATATATATTATTGTTGACATAAAGATGGCAGACTCAGGGTCACTTTATGTTTAACAAAATAAAATATTTTCTGGTCCTGTATTATCTTCAATATTGAGTTTGTTCCAACTCATAGTGACCCTCTAAAGGGATTCCAAAGAGCTTCTTGTGTGTTTGAACTACAAAACCACACCAGGACTACTTGAACCAAAAGGTCCATGGTTCAAAGTCACCAGTCATTCTTCAGAAACCTTATGCAGAGTCACTGTTGGAACCAAATCAACAACACTTAACAACAGCCATGTTTATATATTGAGTTCTGGTGTTATGCTATAGATTAAGCACTGGACTGCTAAATCAAAAGGTTGGTGTTTCAAACCCACCAGCCTCTCCTTGGAAACCCTATACAGGGTCAATATGACGGCACTGACTCAACTGCACTTAACAACTTAACAACAGCCTGTTTATATAAACATGAAAGTATGAACCTTGAAAACATCAGACATGAGAACACTATGGCTAAATCGTTAGCAAGTACGAATGCCCAAAGCATGTGAAGTTGGGGAATTTGAGGCACAGTAATGGTGCTGTGGGTTAATGTGCCAGACTGCAAAGCTGTTTGAACTGCAAAGTCTGCAGTTCAAACTCAACAGCTGCTCCTCGGAAACCCTACACAGGGTCGCTATAGGTCAGATTGACTGGGCAACACTTAATAACAATAGTAAGTCTGCGTAGAAGTCTGGAGTTGATAAAACAGAAAATAACCAGGGAAAAAAAATAGTAAGAGGTACATTCAAAGATCTCTTTCTCAAGGGATTGGTCCTTAAATCAAAGAGAATGGGATAGCAGTGACTGATTTAAATGAGTGACTTTTAAGCAGAGATGATTTTGACTCCCAGAGGACATTAACAAAGTCTGAGAACAACTGAAACAGATGGTACTAACATCAAATGTTTAGAGGCCGGGATGCTGTGAAACATTTTGCAGGGCATAATACATAGTTGCACACCAAAGAATTACCTAGCCCGAAATGTTTTGTGGCTGAGAAACATAGATTCAAATCAATCATGATTTGATTTTAAAGTAGAGGAGGGGATACATGAATTAAATTGAGGTTATTTTGTGAATAAAATTGAAAAATACAAAGGAAATTAAAAAGTTTCGTAAAACATTTGTATATGTCTATTGTTTCAGTTTGCATTTTATTTTATTAAATGGTACTCTGTTATCTCTTGGATTGCTTCACTTGTTTCATAGCTCAATGTGATAAAAACTCAACCCATGATTTCTTACTTTTAAAACCTTACATAAGGTTTAACGACTCAACAGAATACAGAAATCATTACACAATATCATTAATAACACATGCAAGTAAATTTTGCTAAAGATAAATAAAAACTACTACAACAGTACAGTGAGAGGGGACTGCCAGAGGTTCAAGCAGAATTC
>NW_006408944.1:26199-28213 GCF_000296735.1 Chrysochloris asiatica | reverse complement strand
TAAAGATTTACACCCTCGGAAACCCTGTACAGGGTCGCTATGGGTCGGAACTGACTCAACGGCACTTAACAACAACAACAACATTTATGGGTTGTGCCTCAGTGTGAAGAAAACAAAAATCCTCACCACTGAGCCAGTAATAATATCAAGATAAATTGAGAAAATATTGAAGTTGTCAAATATTTCAATTTGCTCAAATCAACCATCAACACTTATGAAAGCAGCAATTAAGAAACCAAAGGAGTATTGAGGCAGGCAAATCTGTAGCACAAGACCTCTTTAAAGTGCTCAAGAGCAAAGATGTCATCCGCATGCTGGTCTACATCATCATTGGCATGGTCTACTTCAGCATGCTCTTCAACGCATGGTTTGGCCTCATTGTGTTCATGGTTCATGAGCACGAGCCTTTACCTCACCCTAACCATTGTGTCACTGAGTGGAGAGTGGAATTTTGCTGCTCAATGAACACTCAGGAGAACGCGACACAGGCACATGCAGTGGACTCTGCTAAACTTCGAGATAGTAAATTACTAAAATGCAGAGGGTTATGAAGTAGAACGCTACCGAGAGGTCATCATCAAATATCAGGGTTTGGAGTAGAAGTCAAATGGTTCACTAGTGTGCTAAATCAAGAGCCAGGATCTGGTGATTGGCCTTGGACTCCTTTCTGGCGTCCTGCTCTGTGCTTACTTTGTCAGTGAGCAAAAGCTGCAGGTCAGAGATTTCATGCTCTTTGGCACTTACATCATTTGGTTGTGCATGCCCCTTAACTGGTTTGACACCTACTACAGGATGATCCACACCAACTTCATAGATATGGGAGAACATATTTGACCTGCTGAAAGAGGAGACAGAGGTGTGAAGGACCTTCCTGGACCTTCCTGAAGCTCCTTGGCTTTCAGAGGGACCGACTTGAGTTTGAGAATGTGCACTTCAGCTATGTTGATGGGCGGGAGACCCTGCAGGATGTGTCCTTTACGGTGATGCCTGGACAGATTCTGGCCCTAGTGGGCCCATCAGGAGCCGGAAAGAGCACAATTTTGTATCTGTTGTTCCTCTTCTATGCCATCAGCGTTGGCTACATCTGAATAGATGGGCAGGATGTTTCTCAGGTGACCCGGGTCACTCTTCATTCTCACACTGGAGTTGTGCCCCAGGACACTGTCCTTTTCAATGACACCATAACCAACAATATCTACTACAGCTGCATCACAGCCAGGGAAGATGAGGTGGTAGCCACTGCTCAGGCCACAGTCATCCATGATTCCATTCTGCCTTTCCCTGAAGAGTACAAGACCCAGGTGGGTGAGTGGGACCTCAAGCTGAGTGGTAGGGAAAAGCAGCTCATTGCTATCACTCACATCCTCAAGGCTTCTGACATCATTCTGCTGGATGAGGCAATATCAGTACTGGATACATAGAATGAGAGGCCTCTTTGGCCAAAGTTTACACCAATTGCACCACCACTGTCATGGCCCACAGGCTGTCAACCGTGGTCAATGCTGACCAGATCCTAGTCATTAAGGAGAGCCGCATTGTGGAGAGAGGACGGCATGAAACTCCGCTGTCCCAAGGGGAGGTGTTTGTATGCTGACATGTGGCAGCTGCAGCGGATACAGGAAGAAGTCTAGGAAGACAACAAGCCCCAGGCCACAACACGGTGACAAAAGTTGTTATGGCCACTTCCGTGCCAAAGGACAGCTTGAAGGGAATTACATTGGATTCCTTTTCCTTGGAAGATTTCATCTTGGTCTTGTGGCATGGTGCTAGCTCGAGTTGTGGATGGGGCCTTTCAGGAGAAGCATGTGGGTAAATAAAAGTGTAGACTATGGAAAAAAAAAAAAAAGGTGCTTTCAATAACCTCATATACATGTCATATATGTTGTTGTTGTCAAGTGCTATCGAGTAGGAACCGACTCAGCGACCCCATGCACAGCAGAATGAAACAATGTCCAATCCTGGGCCAACCTCACTACCGCTGCCACACTTGACGCCATCAATGATGCCACCTGGC
>NW_006408944.1:13665-25187 GCF_000296735.1 Chrysochloris asiatica | reverse complement strand
GTAATATTTCATTCTGTTGTGCCTAAGGAATTGGTGCCAACTTGAAGGCACCTAACAACAATAGCAACAAATAAGATTTAAGTGGTTTATAATAGAAGCTTTAACTAAAATACTCAAATTTTGTTGTTGACAATTTAACTAATTTTCAAGTATTTGCAATACTCATCATAACTTCTTTATTTTGAATTTAATTTTTCATTAAAACCTATCAATTTTGTTCCTTTTTAATTTTTATGTCATTTAATTATATTATAATCAGTATATCTTTGTGTGAAATTTGCTTAAACTGCTGTATTCTGCAGGTAAGAGAATAGCAGAGGAGGGTGATGTTCTGGGGCAATCTCCAGAATTCTATGCAGAGAAATCCCATGAATTCTTGAGCAAGGACTGCCGTACATTACAGACCTTGGCAGTTAGAAACTTAAACAGAAACTGCTGTGGGGCAGATAGCAGTATAAACATGTTGTTAGTTCTCATTGGTTTGGCTTTGACTCATGGCAACCTCAAAAAATCAATACTAAATCAATAGCAACTGACAACAACATGTTTGATTTGGCTTTTACTCATGGCAACCTCGGAGACTGGGTTTGGTATGGTAAGATAAGTGCTGGACTATTAGCGTAATGGTTACGCATCCAGCTGCTAACATCAAGGTTGGCAGTTCGAAACTACCAGCTATTCTGCAGGAGAAAGATAAGGCTTTCTGCTCCCATAAAGATTTACAGCCTCAGAAACCGTGTACAGAGTTGCTGTGAGTCGGAACCGACTCCACAGCACACAACCACCACCACCACCACACACCTAAAAAAAACTAAACTAAACATAGTATAAAACCATGCTTTCTCAAGAGCATAGCAAAACTGAATGTATTTGTCTTTCCTTATACCATTCATGAGACAATTTTATAATTTTCTCCTTATGGGTCTTGTAAATATTTGTGTTTGATAAATTCATAGAAATTTTATAGCTTCTGTTACCAAAATAATAAAACCCTCAAACCATGATTTAATTATATAATCACATTCTTGTTCTTTGTTGTTGACGTGTGGACCTAGTAGTAATAACAGGAAGAAATATTTGTCATTTTCTTTTTAATGAAGCAGGTTAGATATTAAAATATTCAGTATTTGTTTTTGAGTCCAAATTTATCTTGTTCACATCGTTTATTGCATTACAAACTAATTTTATAGCATTTTCACGCTTCATGAAGTACATCTTTACAATAACATTTATTGAACATATTTGTAGTCAAACCCTCTTTTTGAGTTATATTGTTACTGCTGGTGTTCAGTGACATCAAGTTTCTACAAGGTCTTTAAGGAGTGGCTGGTGGGTTTGAACCACCAATCTTGCTGTTAGCAGTCCAGTGTTTGTTCTAAACTGCCACACCAGGGCTCCAACTATATAGAAGTCATTATTATTCTCCTTTTCAGAAGGTAATTTCACTGGATATATAATTTTTGGTCCACACAGCTCTGGGTTCCATTTTTGCTCTTGAATGTTCCATTTTAAGCCATTTCTTGTAAGTTTCCAATTTTTTTTTCTTTCTCACTGCATTTAATATTTAATTCAATCTGTGATGTTACTGGAATTGAAGAAGCAATTTAAATTCACTTATATTGCCTGAGACAGATTGACTAACTCTTTTTTTTTAAGCAAATAAAAACAAAAACTTTCATTGTGAATTAATTGAGTGATAGTTTACAGGGCAGATCATCACTTTTGCATCCAAACAATCATATTTTTGTTTCATTGAACATTGAATGATTACAATCCAGTTAATGCACCATTGGTTCACTGTATTTACCTCTATTCCATCTTTTTTTTTTTGGATGTGTACAAACTACACTGAAAATATATATTCATTTAAATAACCAAAGGGCACATTTTACAAGCCAGTCACCTGCACTCCAGCACACAGCCTTTCTCATTGCATGGATCTAGAGTCCTCAGCTGCTCTATCTCTCCATGTCATTGCCTCAGCTTCTCTGGTTAGGATCCCACGCTCTGCTCACGTCTTTCCCTCTTGATGGGCGTAGGGTCCTCTATTCCTGGGATGAAAGATTAACTAAAGCCCCTATTCTACATTTATAGTTGTAGCAATTGCAATTAGTCTTAACAACAATTACTATTGAATCAGAAGAATTCTATCCCCATCCTCCCCCAATCCTTTTCTCCAGACCCATCTAGAATATAGGAAAACTATTCAGTGGAGATTCTAGCTTACATCCCTAATTCTGAAACTAATGGCACTCTTGAAAACTTGTTAGTTAATCACTTCATGCCATTATAGCCAGCATTTTTGGTACCCAGTGTCTAAGTTGCCTGTCCCTATTAACACTGTGTACTGAGGCTTGATCATTGGTATGAAGACTCCTTCCCTTTCAGTTGGAATTTTGAGTAACTACATCCATAAGCAAAGGTCAAGCTCATCAAATTGTAGCAACTTACACTTACTTCCTGTATCAAACTTCTTCATCTTCCTCTAGTTGAGTTCTGATCAGTAAGACATCCAAGCTAGGTCAAATGGGCATTATATGCCAGTTTGGGAGTTCTTGTACACCTCCTGCCACTTCAGATCAGCTGGCCACTTCACTTTCAGCTATAGTCCCCAGTGGCCTGGTCAGTGTCCATGGACTCAAGAGTCCTTAATCAGCCCTTCCTCTTCTCGTTCTCATCTCAAGGTTGATGGAACATGGTCATACTCAGTTTTCCCCACTTCCACTCACAAGTAGACCAAGGTGATCATCAGTCAGTTTACCAGCTTGCTCATGCATTTCCTTTGAGTTTCAGTCTTGGAAGGGTATTTATTGATGGGCTGAGTTTCCTTCCTTGATTGCTCCCAGGTGACCCATTTTCTTGTTTTTGTTTTGTTTTGTTTTGTTTTTTGGTGGGGGGTGGTTTCCTGTGGGTCTTTCTTTCAGGAAGTATCTTCTGTTTCTCTAGCTGCTCCAGGTTGGTCTGCATGTCCTTCCAAGTGGGAATATTCCACGTCAGAAGGTTCTGGGTGAAGCTCAGGATTCCACTTAAGGGCCCATACTCTACAAAGGGTTTACAAAAAGCCCATTTCAGTGGGAAATTCTAGTATCCCTTTTAACTAATCCAACCAGCTACAGTCTGAAGACAGGCTTACAAAATTTTTAATCTCATTTCCAATATTCATTTCCATTCCACATAAATGTCTATTTTAAGTAGTAGGCAAGGGAAACCAATATCCATAATACAGGAAAACACTTTAACATTATTTACCCATCTTTTACCCATTCATACTATGCCTCCATGCCTGTATCACAGAATTCTGTTGTTCTGAATTTCAATATACATTCACTATTTTTTTGTCTCCCTAGGTCTTCCCCTAGCTTCCTTGTTCTTCAATTCCTCCCCCTTCTTGCATATTGCCTTCTCCTTCCTTGTATATTGCTGTCCCCATCACCAAAGCTATCATATGTCTATTCCCTAACCTGCTCATTACTTTCTCCTCCCTTGCACACCCCCCTGGAACCATCAAATAATTTTTCTCTTAGTAGGGAAAACTTTTCTTATGCTTTTACAATAATGGTCTTATGCAAAATTTGTCTTTTTGTAACTAATTTCACTCAGCATAATGTCCTCAAGCTTCATCCATTTTATGTAGTGTTTTGCAGCTTTATCATTATTCTTCAAGGTATTCCATTGTGTGTATGTAAAAAAGTTGGTTTATCCATTCTTCCTTTGATGGGCATTTGGGATTTTTTCATCTTTTTGCTATTGTGAATGTTGTTGTTGCTGTTAGGTATCACTGAGTTGGTACCAACTCATAGGGACCCTATGCATAACAGTATAAAACACTGCCCAGTCCTGGGCCAACTTCACAATTGTTGCCATGCTTGAGCCCATTGATGCTGTCACTTTGCCAACCTATCTCTCTGGGAGTCTTCCTTTTTTTCTCTGACTCTCCACCTTACCAAATATGATATCTTTCTCCAGTGATAGGTCCCTCTTAACAATATGTCTGAAGTATGAGAGACAAAGTTTGGCCATGCTAGCCTCCAAGGAGCACTCTGACTGCACTTCTTCCAACACAGCTCTGTTTGTTCTTTTGGCAGTCCATGGTACTTTCAATATTCTCCTCCAACACACTAACTCAAATGTCTCAATTCTTCTATGGTCTTGTGTTTTCACTGTTCAGCTTTCTCATGCATATGAGGTTATTGAAAATACCATAGCTTGAGACAGACACACCTTAGCCCTCAAGCTGACATTTTTGTTCTTCAACATTTTCAAAAGGTCTTGTGAAGCAATTTTGCCTAATGCAATACGTTGTTTGGTTTCCTGACTGTTGCTTCCATGAGTGCTGATGGTTGATCCAAGAAGAATGAAGTCCTTGACAATTTCAATCTTTTGTATATTGACTAGAATGTTGTTTATTGGTCCAGTGGTGAGGATTTTTGTTTTATTTACATTGAGATGCAATCCATACTGAAGGCTGTGGTATTTGATCCTCATCAGTAAGTATATTAAGTCCTCTTCATCTGGTAGCGTAGTGGTTACGAATCGGGCTGTGAACCTTAAGGTCAGCGGTTCGAAACTACCAGCCGCTCCGCGGGAGAAAGATGAGGCTTTCTACTCCCGTAAATATTTACACCCTCGGAAACCCTGTACAGGGTTGCTATGGGTCGGACCCGACTCAATGGCACTTAACAACAACAACAACAACATCTTCAGCAAGGCAAGGTTATATCATCTGCATATTGTAGACTGTTAA
Organism: Chrysochloris asiatica; assembly: GCF_000296735.1. Taxonomy (NCBI): domain Eukaryota; kingdom Metazoa; phylum Chordata; class Mammalia; order Afrosoricida; family Chrysochloridae; genus Chrysochloris; species Chrysochloris asiatica. The sequence goes on along the minus strand of NW_006408944.1, from coordinate 20,443 downwards.
TGAGTCTTCCTGCAATCCTGATGTCAACCCTTCTTTATATAATCAAGCATCTCATATTATTTGCTCTGAATACAGTTGAATAAATATTGTGAAAGACTACAAATCAGGAACACACCATTCCTGATTTTAAATCATTCACTAGCAAATAGAGGTGAACAGGTAGAGAAAATGAAGAGAAGGAAGATAAAATATAAAACTTAGTGACAAAAGAAAATCTAGAGAGGGCTTTGCTTGTTTTTTAGATAAGAAATCAATGCTTTCCTAAAAGGTGTCATCGGACGTGGAAAATAAACAGCTTGCTCTATAATTGTTCCCTACTGTAGCGTAGTGGCTATGAATTGGGCAAACCTCAAGGTCAGCAGTTCTAGACTACCAGCTCTTCTGTAGGAGAAAGATGAGGCGTTCTGTTCCTGTAAAGATTTACAGCCTCGGAAACCCTGTGCAGGGTCGCTATGAGTCGGAACCGACTCCACGACAAATAACAACAACAGTGTCTAGACTTGGGCTCAGTTATTTTATACTGAGCATAAATAGCATATGCCCTCAGGCACTCAAGGTTAATGATGCCTAATTTTTTATTTTTTCCAGTTGTCAAAGAAGTATACTTTCTAAAATAGCTGAATAGGTATATAATTAAACAAGCACAGTTTATTACTATAACCAGGGTATTTGAATGGCTTGAGTTCTAAAATATGTTCCAGTTCTCAAAAGGTTGCTTGCCAAAAAAAAGTAAAATTTTTTTCTTGAATTCTTAAGTGAATTGCGATTATATTTTCAAAAAGAAAATTCAGTTTTCTTTATATTCCTTTGTTAGCACAAAAGCATTATAAATCATCTGAAAAAAAAGTTTGTATCTAAAAACTACAACACTTTGCAACATTCTGTTTGCTCTTCTTTATTTTCACAGCACTTAGTCCTCCTCTAGATGAAACACCCAGGAAAATACAAGTAAATTCTGATTATTAAGATAGCGTTATCAAAAAAAAAAAAAAGGATGTTGAGAAAGTGGAAGAACCCACAACACTGAAGCAAATATCTTCTTGCCTCTCTATATATGTTCTGGAGCGAACACCTCCAACACTAATGAATTCTGAGATGACCATGTTGTTTGTATGTGCTGTTGAGTTGATTCTGACACATAGCAACCATGGATAGCGTTTCTGAGGAGATACTGGTGAGTTTGAACCATTGACCTTGTGGTTCAAACCAACTTTACAGTCCAGCACATTAACCCATAGCGACACCCCAGGACTCCCAAAACAAGCTTATGAAAGAAAAAAATATGACTTTGAATATATTTAACCTGAATTTTGAGAACATCACAAGAATATATTCCATGCATTATACAATACTTACTGAAAATCAGACAAGATATAACATCAAAGACATAATGCATGAAGAAACCAAAACTAAAATGGTAAAAAAGAATTAAAAAATCAAAATGGGTGAAAGAAATGATTCTGAAACTTTCTTTTTAATGGAGAATAGGTAAAATGAAACAATGAAATGAAGAAACCAAAGAGAAGAACATAGTTTCAAGGCTCAATCAAGTAAATAAAGCAAAATATTATGATGAGTTCTTCAAGGACCTGAAGTTAAAAAACCAAGAGGAAAAACATACCTTGCATATCTCAATCCCAAAAAACTAAAGAAAAAATAGGATGCATTTGAGTTATGGTGTTGATGAAGAATGTTGACCATACCATGGACTGCCAAAAGAACAAACAAATCTGTTTAAGAGGAAGTATGGCTGGATTGCTCACTCTTTGGAAGTAACTATAGTGAGACTTACCTCTCATACTTTAGACATGCTGTCAACAATGGCTTTCTCCTGGAGAAGAACATTATGTTTGATAAAGTCAACAAAAAATAGGAATACCACCAAGAGGATGTGTTAATACAGTGTCAGCAACAATGTTTACAAACATAGCAATTGTAAGAATGGTTCAGGGACAGGCAGTGTTTCATTCTGTTGTATATAGGTTCACCACGTGTCAAAGGCACTTAATGACAGCAACATGGACAAAGGTGTTGATAAGTGCATCAAATCAATTCTGACCCACAGTGACCCTGCATAGGGTTCCTGAGGAGTAGCTGGTGAGTTTGAACTGCTGACCTTGTAGTTCACAGTCCAGTGCTAATTCTAGAGTGCCACACCAGGAGTCTGGACAATGGTGTAGGAAGCATGAAAACAACAAGGAATAGACAGGACCACTGATCCCAAAGAAATTGGTCAATGATCAACATAGGAGGTAGCATATAATAAGTAATAGATGGTATTGAAGGAAGATGTCCAAATGCACTAAAAGCATTGGCAAGAAAACAAGGTTCTTCAAATTGATGGAATAACACTAGAAATGTTTCAACAAACATATGTACAGCTGGAGATGCTCAGTTCTATGATCTATGCCAAGAAATTTGGAAGATAGTTACAGAGCCAACTAACTGGAAGTGATCATTTCCACACTCATTTCAAAGAAAGGTGAAGTAAAAGAATGCAAAAATTATCTAACAATATCATTAAAATTACATTTAAGTAAAATTTTGCTGAAGATAACTCTAAAACAGTTGCAGCAGTACATTGTCAAGTTTCTGCTAAAAATTCAAGTCAGATTCAGAAAGAAAATGCAATGAGAAACATCATTGCTGATATCAAATGGTTCTTGGTTGAAAGCAGAGAATATCAAAAAGATATTTGCCTATGTTTCACTGACTATACAAAGTCATGTGACTGTGTAGATTATAACAGATAATAGCAATGATATCCCCCAATCCACGTCTTAGTCTGAATTCAGCTTGACTCTCTTACAGTTCCCTGTCAATGTACAGGTGCATCTATTTTAAAATTATATTTACTAAAACTTTATTTGGATGGGGTATTGATGGCATTGTCTGATAATTTCTGCATTTCATTGGGTACAAATGTTTATCTCTTCCAGTTTAGTTAGCCTGGTAGCTACCTTCCAAATTTTTTGGCATAGATGAGTGAGATCAAGATTATAGCCCTCAATATGGATAACATCTCATTGTGTCTCATCTTCAGGTTTTTGATGATCCTTCCTTCAATCCTGAGACAAATTCCTATTTATATAGTCCAGTTTCTCAGATTATTCATTCAGCAGACAGGTTGAATAAGTACGGTGAAAGATACAAACCTGAGGCACATCTTTATTGATTTTAATAATACAGTTCTACACCCAAATTTTACTTGCTTTTGATATTATATTTTTTGGAATTGGCACAAATAGGAGTTGCTTCCTGACAGCTTGGTTTTGACAGAAAATGATCTGTTTTTCAGTGTCATGTCCTCATGCTACACAATCAATAAACATGCTCCAAAGTAGAGTAGAAGAGAGTTTATTAGGAAGTGACATCACAACAAGGAATCTGGAAGAATTTATGTCTGCTAAACATAAAGTCCTGCAGAGAGCTTAAAGGATAAGGTTAAATATGTTTTGTAAAAGCTATCAGTCATGTCTACACATTCCACTTTGAAGGACAGAGTTATTTTTATCTATGAGAAGAACAAAGAAAACTTGTTTAATAATTTCTAGTTTAATGTAAAAAGAAAAAAAAAAATCTGATTGCAGCTTTGTAGTTTATTTTTGAGTTTGTAACAGCTGAAAATGAGGAAACACTTGGTAAAATGCCAAGTGCTCCAAAGTCTGAAAAGGGGAAAGAGATTTTTTATGCAGTAGTGCTAAATTTGCACATGAGTCACAAGTAATTCTGTCTTTTTGGTCACAGACTGTCTATGCAAATAAGCTACATACACAATTATTTTTCAAGAATCATTATGACCCATCTCTGATGTTAGCAAAATCTCTATTTATTGTTTTCAAAGAGTTACAGTTATTTCCCTTGTTTCACTGGAAAGAAACTTGCAGAAAATTTGAAAAACATTTTGCATTTTAAGGACTCAGACATAACAACAATTGTGATGATGGTGTAGAGTCAGACAGTGTTTTGTTCTGATGCATTGGGTAAATATGTGTCAGAACCTACTTGGCAGCACATAACAACAACAACATGCATTTTTCTACTGAATGTGAACAATTAATGCCCTATTCCTCAATCTGCCTCTAGACTTTTTTCTGCCCCTAGAAGATATTTAGTTTCTCTAACATCTATCCATAGATGTAAACCATTTGATTCCTGTGAATCCCATTTGGCAAGGTCCACATGTGTAGACACTATTTCTGTTGTTTAAAAAAGATATTTGCGATTTGGGCTTGCTCCTTCTCCACAGAGAGGTCTCACATGCGGAGCCGGGAGAGGAGCCCAGTGGTGACTCCGGTCCACAATTGACCGGGATTTGAGGCATGGATGGCTGCTGTGCATCTGTTCCCAATGTGCTCCGAGCTCTGCGTCCACTCCAATCCCTCGGCCTGAATCTGCAGAGCTCCGGGTCCTGTAGGGGACCTGCTCTTAGACTTCCTGAAGGTGGAGCACGGGAATGGGTACAATGATCATTGAAGATGTGGCTGTGCTCTTCACCACCCAGGAAGAGTGGGCTCTGCTGAATCCTGCTCAGGAAAAACTCTACAGAGAAGTGATAGTGGAAACCTTGAGAAACCTGGTTTTAGTAGAACTGGTGCAATCGAGAAGTGTTCTGAAGGCAACCAGTGTGGGGAAACCTTTAGCCCGATTCCTGATCTTACTGTGCACCAAGTAGATCCCACAGAAGTAGATTCTTTTGAATGCTGTGAGTATGGAGAAGCCTTCCTGGATCATTCCCTACAGATCCAAAGTAGCAGCACTCACATGGAAGCAGTACCTATCAGTGGACGGATTGTGCAGAAGACTGCAGGTGTCTCTCTTATGTGAGCACTCCTGTGAGACCTCATGATGGGAAAAACACCCATAAATATAAGATATGTTGGAAAGGTTTCCTTTGTATGTCAAACCTCAAGAATCCTGTCTCAGCAGTCATTAGTAATAAATAGTATGAATTCAGCAAGTGGATGGAAATTTTCTGTAGTTTCTCACCCTTTAGGACCCATGTGGGAGGTCATCAATGCATATGTAAAGAATGTTTTAGAAAGGATACTCATCCTTCATCTCTCATTTTAAACAATAGTCATCAGAGAGAGAGAAGCTTTCTGAATGCAAGAAAGTTATCCTGAGGCTTCCTCCCTCACTTAACATGTGAACTCTCACAGTGGGGAGAGGCCTTATGAGTGTGAGAAAGCCTTTACACAGGCCTCACACCTCACTGCGCATAGAAAAATCCACAGTGGAGAGGAAGTCTATGAATGTAAGGAATGTGGGAAAGGCTTTGGTCAGGCCTCACTCCTCACTACACATATAGGAACTTACAATGGACATAGGCCTTTTGAATGTAAGGAGTGTGGGAAAGCCTTTAGGCATTCCTCACAACACAGTAGACACCTGCAAACTCTCACTGGAGACAGGCTCTATGAATATAATCAATGTGGGAAAGCTCTTAGAGAAGCCTCACAAGACATAAAACAGTCCATAGTGGAGAAAGACCCCATGAATGTAAGCAGTGTTGGGACACTTTTAGAGATTCCTCAGGCCTGACTGCACATAGGAGACTCCACAGCGGAGAGAAACCTTATGAATGTAAGCAATGTGGGAAAGGCTTCATACAGCCTCAAAGTGCAGTAGACACGTGCAAACTCACAGTGTAGAGAGTCGCTATGATGGAAAGGAATGTAGGAAAGCCTATATCCATGCCTCAAGTCTCACAACACGTAGAAGAAGCCACAGTGGAGAGAGGCCCTATGAATGTAAGGAGTGTGGGAAAGCCTTTCTCTGAACCTCAAGTCTCACAACACATAGAAGAATCCACAGTGGAGAGAGGCCCTATGAGTGTAAAGAATGTGGAAAAGACTCTGTTTCTTCCTCATCTTTCATGGTACATAAATGAATTCATAGTGGAGTGAGGCCATATGAATGTAAGGAATGTGGGAAAACTTACAAGGATTTTTCAGGACTCGCTGTACATAGAAGAAACCACAGTGGAGAGAAGCCTTATGAATTTAAGGAGTGTGGTAAAGCCGTTACAAGATCTTCAGCCTTTACTGTACATAGAAGAAGCCACAGTGGAGAGAGGTCCTATGAATGTAAGGAGTGTGGGAAAGCCTTTATAAAAGCCTCAGTCTTTACTGAACATAGAAGAATCCACAGTGGTGAGAGGTCCTATGAATGTAAAGAATGTGGGGAAAGGTTTACTTATTTCTCAACTTTCCAATCACACAAAAATATCCACAGGGGAAAGAGGTCCTATGAATGTAAGCAGTGTGGGAAAGCCTTTATTTAGGCCTCATACCTCACTGTACATAAAAGGATTCATAGATAAAAGACTACTTTATGTCCAATTTTAGATGTTTCTTCCATACTACTATTATGAAGTGACCAAAATTCAAAATACTGAGCTTAATGTAAGCAAAGTTCTCACAGAAACATGACAGTTTCATTTTAATTACAGGGTTATATCTTCATCAATATTTGCTAATTTGTCATTCCATGATTAGTTTTACCTTTCTTTAAATATTTGTCTATTATAGTAAGGCCTCGGGAAATAGCCTTGAGCAAATGTGGTTTTCTATTTTGTAATGTTTTGATGGATGTTATCTTGCGCATAGCTAATTACATTGATGTTGTGCTGTGTTTAAAAATGTTTAATTTTCATACATGTTCTTCAATTCTGTCATATTTTGAGCTTAATTTTCTTACTTAGTGTCTCATAAGGTTATACCCTGAGACTGCAGATATTCTGATTTGCATCACACTTTTTTTTTTTTACCAAATG